>NC_091390.1:5841938-5954438 GCF_038502225.1 Cherax quadricarinatus
TTCTAAACCAATCTGTCAGTATCTATCACCAAGGTTTATACCAGAATAACATAGTGAGACACTACACGCATCCCTTGTGGATTGTACTGTTTCCCTATAAACACATCACTAAATCCCCAGAGAGTAAATAAGAAAAAGGCACAATACCGTGACTGGAACGATACACAAATAACCCGCACATAGAAGAGAGAAGCTTACGACGACGTTTCGGTCCGACTTGGACCATTTACAAAGTCACACTAACCAGAAGTGGAGCAGGACGGCTATATACAGGCAGGAAGAGGTAGTGGTGATAGTAGTAGTAGTAGTACTACTACTACAACTACTGATGAAATTAAGACACATGTGCGGCGTCTGGTTGTCTTTGTTGTGGACGTTTCGCCATCCAGTGGCTGGCTGGATTGCGAAACGTCTACGATAGGAATGCCCGGATGTTGCGCATGTGTCTTAATTTCATCTTGTCGGCATTATATACCATTCTTGTACTACCACTACTACTACTACTACTACCACCACTACTACTACTACTACCACCACCACCACCTCTTCCTGCCTATATATAGCCGTCCTGCTCCACTTCTGGTTAGTGTGACTTTGTCAATGGTCCAAGTCGGACCGAAACGTCGTCGTAAGCTTCTCTCTTTTATGTGCGGGTTATTTGTATACCCCAGAGAGTAGTGTGTCAAGAGGCAGGTGAGGTGGCGCTGTCGTCTGCATTCCACCATTTTACTCCTCGTGACGACCCATATCACAGTCTTACAAACATACACACACAAATATATAACACTGCGACTAACCAAGGACTCGAACCCACGTTATGTTGGCCCGCCTCATGGTGAGCTAGAATCACATGACGCTCTACCTATTAGGACCAGCAAATCTTACAAGAATCAAGCACCCAGCACAGCGTCATGTGGTTTTCGCTAACCATGAGGCGGGCCAGAATAACACGGGTTCGAGTCCTTGGCTAGTCGCATTGTTATTGATCAATACCACTCGTTCGTGGTTACAATAATATTAAATACCGCTCGTTGGGCTAGTACACCAAACAGGAAGTAGAATGAAATTAGCTCAGAGGCATCCACATCACCGTATGTCCTCGGATGACGGTAAAACACCTAGCTTGGCTGGGTGCGTCATTGTAGGATTGCGTGGTCCTGTGGGTTAAAGCGTCATGTGCTTTTACTCACCATGAGGCGGGCCAAAATAACATGGGTTCGAGTCCTTGGCTAGTCGCAGTGGTCACAATAACACCAACACATACAACAGTAGGAATTTCTCCCAGCAATGAGAGGAAGAATTAAACAAATGTGGAGTATCTGGGTATCATTAAGGTAGACGTTTCGCCCTCCAGTAGCTTTATCAATACAAATTCAAGGACATAATGGGAAGACAGTAGAACTATACACAAAAGATGAATTAATCACTCCCTCAGTCTTAAGTATATATACGTTTGGCCCTTTACAGGTTAAGTATATATACGTTTGGCCCTTTACAGGTTAAGTATATATACGTTTGGCCCTTTACAGGTTAAGTATATATACGTTTGGCCCTTTACAGGTTAAGTATATATACGTTTGGACCGTTTACAGGTTAAGTATATATACGTTTGGACCGTTTACAGGTTAAGTATATATACGTTTGGACCGTTTACAGGTTAAGTATATATGCGTTTGGACCGTTTACCTGGAGTTTACCTGGAGAGAGTTCCGGGGGTCAACGCCCCCGCGGCCCGGTCTGTGACCAGGCCTCCTGGTGGATCAGAGCCTGATCAACCAGGCTGTTGCTGCTGGCTGCACGCAAACCAACGTACGAGCCACAGCCCGGCTGGTTACAGGTTAAGTATATATACGTTTGGACCGTTTACAGGTTAAGTATATATACGTTTGGACCGTTTACAGGTTAAGTATATATACGTTTGGACCGTTTACAGGTTAAGTATATATACGTTTGGACCGTTTACAGGTTAAGTATATATACGTTTGGACCATTTACAGGTTAAGTATATATACGTTTGGACCATTTACAGGTTAAGTATATATACGTTTGGACAGTTTACAGGTTAAGTATATATACGTTTGGACAGTTTACAGGTTAAGTATATATACGTTTGGACAGTTTACAGGTTAAGTATATATACGTTTGGACAGTTTACAGGTTAAGTATATATACGTTTGGACAGTTTACAGGTTAAGCTGTGAAGACTCCTGTAGTTTTTAAGAGGCATAAAGACTGGCGCTTATATACTGATGTCAGGTGAGGGACGTGTAGCCATCCATTGTAGTCCCTGGATGGCGAAACGTCTACAGTAGATACCAAGATGTTGCACATGTGTCTAATTCATCTTGTCGGTATTGTTTACCATTCTTGTGCACTTTGAAATCGGATCTTATCATGGTATTGACTCACGAAATCGTAATGACACGATTGCGAACAAACCATATCACGGGCGGGATTTGAACCCGCGGTCAGAGAGTCTCAAAACTCCAGACCGTCGCGTTAGCCACTGGACCTAGTTGGACGAATCTTATTGTGGCTAGCTGGTCCAGTGGCTAACTCGACGGTCAGGAGTTTTGAGACTCTCTGACCGCTGGTTCAAATCCCGCCCGTGGTATGGTTTATCATGGTATTGAAGCTGGACGGTTCCTTCCATGTCCGTGTTGTATACCTGGAGTATACCTGGAGAGGATTTCGAGAGTCAACGCCCCCACGGCTCGGTCTAGGACCAGGTCTCTTGCCTTGTGTAAGCACCATTACTTGAGCAAAACAGAGATCAGGGAAATTTAGTCAGGGGTCTCTGGAAAAACGTCTAAATTATCCAGAATTTTCCACATCAGTTGTACTTCGGTTACACAAGCAGGAGCGAGTTTGAATGGCATGGTCGTACTGGGATTCGAATGAAATTAGCTCAGAGGCACCCAAACCACCGTATGTCTTCGGATTAAGGTAAAACACCTAGCTCTGCTGGGTGCTTGATTATTGTAGGATTGTGTGGTCCTGTGGGTTAGAGCGTCGTGTGATTTTCGCTCACCATGAGGCAGGCCAAAACGACACGGGTTCGAATCCTCGAATCCTCCAGGAGAAGAAATGCCAGCTGCTCTAAGCTACATCCATCACCAGCTAAGAGCTAAATCAGCTTGGGGAAACTGAAGACAGGTAACATTTGCACCTGAGAAAGCACAAATGATGATGGTCTCTATCACCATGATGGTAATGCTGGTGAAGTAGTAAGAATGAATGAGAAAGTGTTGGTACTCGGGGAAGAAGTTGATATCCTTGGGGCGAAATTTGACTCCAAACTGACCATGAAGAACCATGTTGTAAATCTTGCAAACAAGGCAGCCAGAAATGTGAAGGCTTACTCAGCCCTGTAACAACTTCAGACAGTATTACCAAGGCTGGCTCCTCCTCAGGAAAATTAATGAATAGAAAAAGAAATAATAATTCACAAAGATAAACACTTTATTATTTAGTAATGCGAAGATAAAACATTGAAACATTAAGGTGTATCCTATTTGAAAGAAAAATGAAAAATGAAATGAAAAATTACAATTTGACTTCAACGCTAATATGTACAAGTAAACTGGGGTGTCTGGTTGATGTTGACACCGTCTTGTAGAAATTGTAGCCGTTGATGATGATGTGGGGGGTTACAGGTGTTCAGTGACAACCCAACGACTAGTTCTTCACAGAGTCTATAGCCTTGAATAGTCAGTCCCGATGACAGGAACGCAGGTTATTTACCACTACAAAGATGAGGGGTAGTGTCCTGTACAATTAATCAGGTAGGTAGATTATAAAGTGACGTCTCAAGACCAGTTTCAGTCCGTCTCCTTCAACACTTCTCGTTGGTTGGCAGGTGACCCGAGCTGTCATTCCAAGCTGGAAAGAGAGACAGGTTACCCACTGCTTAAGAAATCACTCTCCATGATAAGTGTAAGATACTTAAAAAAGGTGGTGATTATCTAAAAGTCTAATGTGGAGCTTAAAACTGAAAGGACTAAGTTTATTATTGGTCAAAAGTGAAGCTTTCGACCAATATCCACTAGAATAGGAGCAGAGGCTTTTACTTAGTTGTGCTGGGAGCTGTGAGTCGAGTGATTACTGTTTGGCCGGAGCCCCACACGTCACCTTTCGGGGGGAGGGGGAGGGGATAGCGGGAGCGAGGCTGACCCTACCTTAACAAGCACCCGGCAATCAAACTATCATTACCATACACTCGCTCGCTACTCCT
Organism: Cherax quadricarinatus; assembly: GCF_038502225.1. Taxonomy (NCBI): domain Eukaryota; kingdom Metazoa; phylum Arthropoda; class Malacostraca; order Decapoda; family Parastacidae; genus Cherax; species Cherax quadricarinatus. The sequence continues at coordinate 5,846,173 of NC_091390.1, forward strand.
ATCTGTTGAACTTTTCTCTCACACTCCCCCATACCAAGACTTATAGTCAAGGAGTATAAGAAGAATTGGCGAGGAAAAAGTTCTGATACAAAGTTGTGTAAGGCAACAAATCTACTGACTGTCATGACTTAACCAGTCAGAGAATTAATTGGATGAACCATTGATATATACAATATGAAACTTAAAAGCTTGGAGTGCCAATGTCCATCTCAAGAGGCGACTGTTGGTTCCCTTAAAAGTTTCTAGGTATATCATAGGTTTGTGATCCGTCTCTAAAATAAATTCTTTTCCCAGTAAATAAAATTTAAGTTTGGAGATACCCAACACAAGGGCCAAACATTCCTTTTCTATGGTGGAGTATCTCATTTCTGCAGGAAGAAGTTTCCGGCTTAGGAAGCATACAGGGAAGGGAGTATCATCATGGTACTGTAGTAACACCGCACCTAAGTCGGTATTGGAGGCATCAGTCCTTAAACAAAATGGCTTATTAATATCTGGAATTTTGAGTATAGAGTCTTTAGAGAAGATGTCCTTAATCTTATTAAACTTTTTTCGAGCTACATCAGAAAGTTCGAGAGGTTCCTTCACAGACATTTTTTAGGTAGTCAGATAAGATGCCTGTAAGATCAGTAAGGTTCGGGATAAACCGTGCATAAAAATTTACAGAACCAAGAAAGCTATGCATGAGCTTCTTGGTTTTGGGGAATTTAAACTCTAATAAAGATTTGATCTTACTGGGGAGAGGCTGCAAAGAGTTATTAGGAAGGATCAGTCCGAGATACCTAATCTTGTTATACCCAAGGAAACATTTCTTTGGCTTGGCAGTGAGGCCATGTGAGCGTAACCTACGTAAAACTGATGTTAATGTTTGGATATGCTTGCTCCATGTCGATGTCTCACGTAGGTAGCACAGGCAGCTACCAAACCGAAGGACATAGATCTATACTGCATCAGTCCTTGGTGGGTAGGAAAAGCGGTATACTGCTTTGAAGAAGGATCTAACATTACATGATGATACTCCCTTCCCTGTATGCTTCCTAAGCCGGAAACTTCTTCCTGCAGAAATGAGATACTCCACCATAGAAAAGGAATGTTTGGCCCTTGTGTTGGGTATCTCCAAACTTAAATTTTATTTACTGGGAAAAGAATTTATTTTAGAGACGGATCACAAACCTTTGACATACCTAGAAACTTTTAAGGGAACCAACAGTCGCCTCTTCAGATGGACATTGGCACTCCAAGCTTTTAAGTTTCATATTGTATATATCAATGGTTCATCCAATTATTTCTCTGACTGGTTAAGTCGTGACAGTCAGTAGATTTGTTGCCTTACACAACTTTGTATCAGAACTTTTTCCTCGCCTATTCTTCTTATACTCCGTGACTATAAGTCTTGGTATGGGGGAGTGCGAGGGAAAAGTTCAACAGATAGGAGTAGCGAGCGAGTATATGGTAATGATAGTTTGACTGCAGCTGCTTGTTAAGGTAGGGTCAGTCTAGCTCCCACTATCCCCTCCCCCCCTTTTCCCCACCCCGAAAGGTGATGTGTGGGGCTCCGGCCAAACAGTAATCACTTGACTCACAGCTCCCAGCACAACTGGAAGTAAAAGCCTCTGCTCCTATTCTAGTGGATATTGGTTGAAAGCTTCACTTTTGACCAATAATAAACTTAGTCCTTTCAGTTTTAAGCTCCACATGAGACTTTTCGATAATCACCACCTTTTTTGAGCATCTTGCACTTATCATGGAGAGTGATTTCTTAAGCAGTGGGTAACCTATCTCTCTTTCCAGCTTGGAATGACAGATCAGGTCACCTGCCAACCAACGAGAAGTGTTGAAGGAGACGGACTGAAACCGGTCTTGGGACGTCACTTTATAATCTACCTACCTGATTAATTGTACAGGACACTACCCCTCATCTTTGTAGTGGTAAAGAACCTGCGTTCCTGTCATCTGGACTGACTATTCAAGGCTATAGACTCTGTGAAGAACTAGTTGTTGGGTTGTCACCAACACCTGTGACCCCCCACATCATCATCAACGGCTACAATTTCTACAAGACAGTGTCAACATCAACCAGACACACCAGTTTACTTGTACATATTAGTGTTGAAGTCAAATGGCAATTTTCCATTTCATTTTTCATTTTTCTTTCAAGTAGGATACACCTCAATATTTCAATGTTTTATCTTTGCATTAATAAATAATAAAGTGTTTATCTTTGTGAATTATTATTTCTTTTTCTATTCATTAATTTTCCTGAGGAGGAGCCAGCCTTGGTAATACTGTCTGAAGTTGTTACAGGGCTGAGTAAGTCTTCACAAGTGGCGACCTTGCCAGGATCAACTCTACTGAATCAAGATTCAATTCCATCTCGAATCTACCATTGGAACTTCAACGCCGCATACCACAGACGGTTACCACCAGCCATGAGTAATCATTCTCTGTGGTAGGACTACAGAACAGGTATTTAAAAGATTTGGTGATTGTTATAGTCTCAATTTATTGTAAGTCAAGACAGGAATACTAGTTAATTCTGTCACCTTTATTTTTGAGCTTGAAAAACTTTGGAGGATTAGACTCTAGGGACCCGAGATTTTCCAGTGACAATTTGTTTCATTGAGCTCTTTATTATATCAAGGGAACTGTCATAGGACACTCTTGATTTGTTGGTGAGAAGATTGGATGGTCAAGGGACCCCATTCTACTTACTGTTTGCTCGGAGCCGGCATAAAACCCTTCGTTTTCATTCACACATACTGTTTAATCGAAGCAGGGATCGAACCCTCCGATTTATTTACAGTTTGAGCGCAGCAGGAATTGAACCCTCCGTTTTCTTTGATATATCTGTTTCATTTTCCCCTGGTAGTCAAGTTATTCTTGCAAGCATGGAGGAATACCAGTTCTGGATGAACGCTGGGAGTAAGTTAGGAATAACGGGGAAAAATTTAGAAGCTTTCATTAGTGCTAAGATCCAGGAAAGAATGGAGAAGGAAAGAATAGAAAGAGAGGTTAAAAAGGAGAGAGATCGAATTGAAAGAGAAAACCAAGACAGACAGTTAGAAAGAGATAGAGAAGACAAAAAGGAGTGTGATAGACTTGATCGTGAGGAGATAGCTAAAGTACGTGAGGAACAAGCTAAAATACGTGAGGAACACGTAAGGTTAAGAGTACTTGAGGAAAGAGCAAAAGATAGAGAAGTTGAGGAAAAAGCTAGAGAGAATGAACTACGAGACAGAAAGATCGCGAGCTCGAAAAATCTCGCCTTGAATTAGAAAATAAAAGGTTAATTTTTCCCTCACCAGGAAGCTTGCAGCACTTCGCTGTATCTCGCATCTGCTTGACAGTAGGGGTTGCAAGATCCTGTACGAGGCACAAGTACGCTCACACCTTGAGTATGCTCCACTTTCTTGGTTTGCCTGCCCCCCCTCTCATCTGCGACTGCTTGACAGAGTAGAGAACAGAGCAAGACGTCTCATCTCTCGCCTGGACCCATCCTGGATAGATCTGTCATTTCAGCAGAGCCTTCAACACAGGAGGGATGTGGGTGGCCTTACTGTTATGTACAAGGCCAATATTGTCAAAATACCACACTTGGATCCACTTCGAGGACAGCGTGAAACAAGCTTTTATGCCACAAGACGGGCAGAAAGCAGCAACTTCACTCTGGCTGTACCCTTCTCCAGAACATCACTCCATCTGAGATCATACATACCCAGGATGACTCGAGTATGGAACACATTCGTACAGCATAATGATGTCAACGAGATAAAGTCAGTTGATCAAATGAAAATGCTGGCCCACAGATGGTTCCAACTTCATCCTGTTCCCTACTTGTATGTCTCATAACAATAAAAATGCTTTCAAATGAGCTGATGTAGGTAACAGCTCTTAGCTTGCCAATAAAGCTAGGAATCCGTAATTTGTCAACAGCTTGTTAAAAAAGTTAAAGATCCTTAACCTAACCTTGTCAAACCATGTGTAAAGAAAAAAGGAGAAAAGAGAGAGAGAGAGAGAGAGAGAGAGAGAGAGAGAGAGAGAGAGAGAGAGAGAGAGAGAGAGAGAGAGAGAGAGAATGAATCATCAAACAATTCCTATCATCACGAGTAGATGTGTGTATTTAAGACATTCTGCCTGTGATAAAATATTGGCTGACAAGGCCAGTCAGTGTTAAAAATTTACGAATATTGAGAGAATTTATCGCAGGTGTTGGAACACCTGCGATACACAACAGCTACACACTGCCTTGATTTTATCTCTTATTACGGAACATAATTGGGAATGTTTCCTCACCCGATACCGCCCAGCTGATCCATGGTGTGTGAAACGTAGTGAGTGAAATGCTTAAATAGTTACGTGCCTAGTTACTAGGGAGACGCAAAAGCTTCAGATACGCAGGAATACGCAGTAATTCTAGTTTAATCGTTTTCAACACGAATAAGATTTCGTTCGGATTTTTAACCCTGGAGGGTCAGCCACCCTGGATAACCCAAGAATGTCAGTGCGTCGTCGAGGACTGTCTTATTGTGGTCCTCAATCTTGTCCCCCAGGATGCGACCCACATCACTCCACTAACACCCAGGTACCTATTTGTTGAAGATTGAGACACTTATGCAGCATATGGGAATCTTTATTCAGGAAACGTTTCGCCACACAGTGGCTTCATCAGTCCAATACAAAGAGGAAGGCGTAAGGAGAGGAGGAGAATGAGGTAATCAGTCCCTCAACCTGGAGTCGATGTGTTCAGTCCATCAATCTTGTAGAATGTATTGGACTGATGAAGCCACTGTGTGGCGAAACGTTTCCTGAATAAAGATTCCCATATGCTGCATAAGTGTCTCAATCTTCAACTTGTCGGTTTTTCAAACCATTCATCACATACCTATTTGTTGCTAGGTGAACAGGACAACAGGCGTAAGGAAACACGTCGAAATGTTTCCACCCCACCGGGAATCGAACCCGAGAGCTTTGCCAGCCAGGCCACAGGGTCACCTGAATGTATAAATATTCAATCCATCTCACAATAGCTGTGTAACAAGATTAAATATACAAAGAAAGAAACAGTGAATGAAATAGAGAAGTGTAACTTAAAGTACCGTTCATTAAGCATGAATTTCTCACCTATCAAGTGTCTGATTATTTATGAAAAAAACACAATAAATTAGGTTGAAGGCAACTGCTCAGAAATATTAACTTGTGGCGAGGATACAGCGGTATATACCGAGCAAGTATTTAGCTTCCTGTTACTCAGCTATGTTAACATACCTGGTCACACAGCTGTTAACATACGTGGTCACACAACATACCTGGTCACACAGCTATGTTAACATACCTGGTCACACAGCTGTTAACATACGTGGTCACACAACATACCTGGTCACACAGCTATGTTAACATACCTGGTCACACAGCTATGTTAACATACCTGGTCACACAGCTGTTAACATACGTGGTCACACAACATACCTGGTCACACAGCTATGTTAACATACCTGGTCACACAGCTATGTTAACATACCTGGTCACACAGCTATTTTAACATACCTGGTCACACAGCTATGTTAACATACCTGGTCACACAGCTATGTTAACATACCTGGTCACACAACATACCTGGTCACACAGCTATGTTAACATACCTGGTCACACAACATACCTGGTCACACAGCTATGTTAACATACCTGGTCACACAGTTATGTTAACATACCTGGTCACACAATATACCTGGTCACACAGCTATGTTAACATACCTGGTCACACAGCTATGTTAACATACCTGGTCACACAGCTATGTTAACATACCTGGTCACACAGCTATGTTAACATACCTGGTCACACAGCTATGTTAACATACCTGGTCACACAGCTATGTTAACATACCTGGTCACACAATATACCTGGTCACACAACATACCTGGTCACACAGCTATGTTAACATACCTGGTCACACAGCTATGTTAACATACCTGGTCACACAGCTATGTTAACATACCTGGCCACACAGCTATGTTAACATACCTGGCCACACAGCTATGTTAACATACCTGGCCACACAGCTATGTTAACATACCTGGCCACACAGCTATGTTAACATACCTGGCCACACAGCTATGTTAACATACCTGGCCACACAGCTATGTTAACATACCTGGCCACACAGCTATGTTAACATACCTGGTCACACAGCTATGATAATAAATTAGACACATGTGCAACTCTTGGGTATCTTTATTGAGGAAACGTTTCGCCACACAGTGGCTTCATCAGTCCATACAAAGGAGAATCTTGAAGAATAGGACTAGTGAAGCCACTGTGTGGCGAAACGTTTCCTCAATAAAGATACCCAAGAGTTGCACATGTGTCTAATTTATCAACATGTCGGTTCTCTGAACCATTCATCTACAAATTCACACAGCTATGTTAACATACCTGGTCACATAGCTATTTTAACATACCTGGTCACACAGCTATGTTAACATACCTGGTCACACAGCTATGTTAACATACCTGGTCACATAGCTATTTTAACATACCTGGTCACACAGCTATGTTAACATACCTGGTCACACAGCTATGTTAACATACCTGGTCACACAGCTATGTTAACATACCTGGTCACACAATATACCTGGTCACACAGCTATGTTAACATACCTGGTCACACAGCTGCAGTAATATATTCACATATGATAAAAAACATGGTATATCACATATTTAATTAATAACATGGTATATCACATATTTAATTAATAACATGGTATATCACATACATAATAACATGATATATCAGCCTGTCAGTGTTGTAGTCACGACTTAAATATATTGACAGAATGGCAAAAACTTTCTATATACAATGATAATAATAAGCTATATCTTTGAAATATACTTGATAAGTTTTGATAGTTTTTTACTCCCGGAGCCCGGCCTTGGGCCAAGCTCGTCTGGTGCTATCTTGGTGAATTAGGCTGTTGCTGCTGGAGGCCGGCTAGCCTACATATAACGGTCTTTTTATCTGTCACATGGTGAAAATACTTGTCCAGTTTCGTTTAAAGACGTCTACATTTGTCACAGCAGTGTTACTATCTTCCAGGAATGTTGATACAGTGTTCCCTTACTGTGCCCACGGCTCCCCAACTTTTCACTAGTTTTATTTTTCATTTCTTTCCACATCTCTTTCTCTTGTATGTTATGCTAGTGTGCATCATGACGAGGCATTCCGAGTATTTATCATTGTGTATCTGTTCTCAACTCCTATAAGTATATATTTAGGACTATAAGACATTCATGGTAATTTAAATGCCTTGTTTGGCTCTGTGCTGGATATAAATGATTTTCGTATCATTTCCACTTCTGATATCTCATGTCATGAACGGGGTCGTCAACACTGAACAATTTTCCAACCCAGAGTACAAGCGATTTGAAAAATGTCATCGCTGGCACTATTTTCCTTGTTTTGAGTAGTGTGAGGTTCTCAAAGTGCGTCTATAATATAATGTAACACAAACAGCACACTTCGTGTTTACACAAAGTAATTATCATATAAAGAAGTGCAGGGTAATGTAACAGCGTACTCTAGGTGTTCTCACAATGTAATTATCGAAACAGAACAGTGTAGCAACACTGCTGGTGTTCCCACAGTGTAACTATCATATAGAATAGTGTAACAACACTGCTGGTGTTACCACAATGTAACTATCATATAGAATAGTGTAGCAACACTGCTGGTGTTCCCACAATGTAACTATCATACAGAATAGTGTAGCAACACTGCTGGTGTTCCCACAACGTAACTATCATATAGAATAGTGTAGCAACACTGCTGGTGTTCCCACAATGTAACTATCATATAGAATAGTGTAGCAACACTGCTGGTGTTCCCACAATGTAACTATCATATAGAATAGTGTAGCAGCACTGCTGGTGTTCCCACAATGTAACTATCATATAGAATAGTGTAGCAACACTGCTGGTGTTCCCACAATGTAACTATCATATAGAATAGTGTAGCAACACTGCTGGTGTTCCCACAATGTAACTATCATACAGAATAGAGTAGCAACACTGCTGGTGTTCCCACAATGTAACTATCATACAGAATAGTGTAGCAACACTGCTGGTGTTCCCACAATGTAACTATCATATAGAATAGTGTAGCAACACTGCTGGTGTTCCCACAATGTAACTATCATATAGAATAGTGTAGCAACAATGCTGGTGTTCCCACAATGTATTTATCATACAGAATAGTGTAGCAACACTGCTGGTGTTCCCACAATGTAACTATCATATAGAATAGTGTAGCAACACTGCTGGTGTTCCCACAATGTAACTATCATACAGAATAGTGTAGCAACACTGCTGGTGTTCCCACAATGTAACTATCATACAGAATAGTGTAGCAACACTGCTTGTGTTCCCACAATGTAACTATCATACAGAATAGTGTAGCAACACTGCTGGTGTTCCCACAATGTAACTATCATACAGAATAGTGTAGCAACACTGCTGGTGTTCCCACAATGTAACTATCATATAGAATAGTGTAGCAACACTGCTGGTGTTCCCACAATGTAACTATCATATAGAATAGTGTAGCAACACTGCTGGTGTTCCCACAATTTAACTGTCATATAGAATAAGAACATAAGAAAGAAGGGACACTGCAACAGGCCTACTGACCCATGCGGAGCAGGTCCATGTCCCTCCCCGGATTAGCCCAATGACCCACCCAGTCTGGTCACCTCCCCTCAAGGATGGAGCACTGCACCAGACCCAGCAGCACAAGCTAGTCAGGTCCAACTCACATCCACCCACACCCACTCATGTATTTATCTAACCTATTTTTAAAACTACACAACGTTTTAGCCTCAATAACTGTACTCGGGAGTTTGTTCCACTCGTCCACAACTCTATTACCAAACCAGTGCTTTCCTATATCCTTCCTGAATCTAAATTTTTCCAACTTGAAACCATTGCTGCGAGTCCTGTCTTGGCTGGAAATTTTCAGCACGCTATTTACATCCCCTTTATTTATTCCTGTTTTCCATTTATACACCTCGATCATATCCCCCTAATTCTACGCCTTTCTAGAGAGTGCAGATTCAGGGCCTCAGTCTATCCTCATAGTGCAGATTCAGGGCCTCAGTCTATCCTCATAGTGCAGATTCAGGGTCTCAGTCTATCCTCATAGTGCAGATTCAGGGCCTCAGTCTATCCTCATAGTGCAGATTCAGGGTCTCAGTCTATCCTCATAGTGCAGATTCAGGGCCTCAGTCTATCCTCATAGTGCAGATTCAGGGCCTCAGTCTATCCTCATAGTGCAGATTCAGGGCCTCAGTCTATCCTCATAGTGCAGATTCAGGGCCTCAGTCTATCCTCATAGTGCAGATTTCTGATACATGGGATCATCTTTGTCATCCTCCTCTGTACGTTTTCCAGAGCATTTATATCCATTCTGTAATACTGTGACCAGAACTGAGCAGCATAGTCTAAATGAGCCTAACCAAGGATATATAGCGTAGCAACACACTGCGAGTGTCCCTAAATCTGTATTCTAAAAATATTAAGAGGAAGTGTTATACTGCCGTGAAGAGAGAACATAACAAGGATGATACTGAGATTAAACAAGTGATGGAAAGAGGAAAGAGAAGACACTAATTCTGAGAGAGAGAGAGAGAGAGAGAGAGAGAGAGAGAGAGAGAGAGAATGATTTATCTTTGTCGCAGTGCGTCAGTAGTGGCGTATATATCTCAGCCTCCAGCCTCCACCACCACCCCCGACACCCACGGTCTTCCCACCACCACCACTACCACAGCCTCCACCACCACCCCCGACACCCACGGTCTTCCCACCACCACCACTACCACTGCCTCCACCACCACCCCCGACACCCACGGTCTTCCCACCACCACCACTACCACAGCCTCCACCACCACCCCCGACACCCACGGTCTCCCCACCACCACCACTACCACAGCCTCCACCACCACCCCCGACACCCACGGTCTTCCCACCACCACCACTACCACTGCCTCCACCACCACCCCCGACACCCACGGTCTTCCCACCACCACCACTACCACAGCCTCCACCACCACCCCCGACACCCACGGTCTCCCCACCACCACCACTACCACAGCCTCCACCACCACCCCCGACACCCACGGTCTTCCCACCACCACCACTACCACAGCCTCCACCACCACCCCCGACACCCACGGTCTTCCCACCACCACCACTACCACAGCCTCCACCACCACCCGCGAGACCCACGGTCTTCCCACCACCACCACTACCACTGCCTCCACCACCACCCCCGACACCCACGGTCTTCCCACCACCACCACTACCACTGCCTCCACCACCACCCCCGAAACCCACGGTCTTCCCACCACCACCACTACCACAGCCTCCACCACCACCCCCGATACCCACGGTCTTCCCACCACCCCCGACACCCACGGTCTTCCCACCACCACCACTACCACAGCCTCCACCACCACCCCCGACACCCACGGTCTTCCCACCACCACCACTACCACAGCCTCCACCACCACCCCCGACACCCACGGTCTTCCCACCACCACCACTACCACAGCCTCCACCACCACCCCCGATACCCACGGTCTTCCCACCACCACCACAGCCTCCACCACCACCCCCGACACCCACGGTCTTCCCACCACCACCACTACCACAGCCTCCACCACCACCCCCGACACCCACGGTCTTCCCACCACCACCACTACCACAGCCTCCACCACCACCCCCGACACCCACGGTCTTCCCACCACCACCACTACCACAGCCTCCACCACCACCCCCGATACCCACGGTCTTCCCACCACCACCACAGCCTCCACCACCACCCCCGACACCCACGGTCTTCCCACCACCACCACTACCACAGCCTCCACCACCACCCCCGACACCCACGGTCTTCCCACCACCACCACTACCACAGCCTCCACCACCACCCCCGACACCCACGGTCTCCCCACCACCACCACTACCACAGCCTCCACCACCACCCCCGACACCCACGGTCTCACCACCACTACCACAGCCTTCACCACCACCCCCGACACCCACGGTCTTCCCACCACCACCCCTACCATAGCCTCCACCACCACCCCCGACACCCACGGTCTTCCCACCACCACCACTACCACAGCCTCCACCACCACCCCCAACACCCACGGTCTTCCCACCACCACCACTACCATAGCCTCCACCACCACCCCCGACACCCACGGTCTTCCCCCCACCCCCACTACCACAGCCTCCACCACCTCCACCACCACCCCCGAAACCCACGGTCTCCCCACCACTACCACAGCCTCCACCACCTCCGACACCCACGGTTTCCCCACCACCACCACCATCATAGCCTCCTCCACCACCTCCGACACCCACGGTCTCCCTCCCCACCACCACCACCACCACCACCACCACAGCCTCCACCACCACCTCCGACACCCACGGTCTCCCCACCACCACAGCCTCCACCACCTCCGACACCCACGGTTTCCCCACCACCACCACCACCACCACCATCATAGCCTCCACCACCACATCCGACACCCACGGTCTCCCCACCACCACTACCACCACAGCCTCCACCACCACCTCCGACACCATCGGTCTTCCCACCACCATCACCACAGCCTCCACCACCACCTCCGACACCCACGGTCTCCCCCACCACCACAGCCTCCACCACCACCTCCGACACCCACGGTCTTCCAACCACCACCACTACAGCCTCCACCACCACAGCCTCCACCACCAGAGCCTCCACCACCACAGCCTCCACCACCACCTCCGACACTCACGGTCTCCCCACCACCACCGCCACAGCCTCCATCACCACCTCTGACACCCACGGTCTCCCCACCACCACCACCACCACCACAGCCTCCACCACCAGAGCCTCCACCACCACAGCCTCCACCGCCACCTCCGACACCCACGGTCTCCCCACCACCACCACCACCACCACCACCACCACCACCACAGCCTCCACCACCACCTCCGACACCCACGGTCTCCCCACCACCACCACAATCTTCGCTTCCCTCCACCACCTCATATTCCACCACTATCTTCACGCACCACCATGGTCTCCCTCCCACCACCACCACATACTCCACCACTATCTTCACGCACCACCACGGTCTCCCCTCCCCCACCACCATGGTCTCCCTCCCACCACCACATACTCCACCACTATCTTCACGCATCACCACGGTCTCCCCTCCCCCACCACCATGGTCTCCCTCCCACCACCACATACTCCACCACTATCTTCACGCATCACCACGGTCTCCCCTCCCCCACCACCATGGTCTCCCTCCCACCACCACCACCACATACTCCACCACTATCTTCACGCACCACCACGATCTCCCCTCCCCCACCACCATGGTCTCCCTCCCACCACCACCACATACTCCACCACTATCTTCACGCACCACCACGGTCTCCCCTCCCCCACCACCATGGTCTCCCTCCCACCACCACCACCACCACCACCACATACTCCACCACTATCTTCACGCACCAGCACTGTCTCCCTCCCATCCCCCCACCAACACCACCACAATCTTCACGCACCACCTCCACCTCATAATCCACTATCTTCACCCACCACCACCAAAACCCCCACACCCCTTCCCCCCACCACTAGATTATGCGACAACGAGAATCAAGTTGGGATACCATCTCCAGTGGCTAATAAATACATTTACCTTTCCTAAGCCTCCCACAATCCGCCTATTCTACATATAGGCCTTGTGAAAGCGAGAAGGCACTTCGATAGAGTGCCTCACAAGAGACTCTTAAAGAAAAGTGGAAATTCATGGTATAGGAGGTAAAGTTCTAGCACGGATCGAGGAATGGCTTATCAATTCGGAACGTTTCGCCTACACAGTTGGCTTCTTCAGTCGAGTACAGAAAAGTTGGTAGAAGCAGAAGAGATGTGAAGACGATGTAATCAGTCCATCACCCTTGATGGCGTAGCTAAGGGACTGATCATCTTAAAACTACGTCCTCAAAGGTGATGGACTGATGACCTCACCTTTACATCTCTAATGTACTCGACCACTAGAATCCTACTGTGTACCTGGAGTTTACCTGGAGAGAGTTCCGGGGGTCAACGCCCCCGCGGCCTGGTCTCTGGTGGATCAGAGCCTGATCAACCAGGCTGTTACTGCTGGCTGCACGCAAACCAACGTACGAGCCACAGCCCGGCTGATCAGGAACCGACTTTAGGTGCTTGTCCAGTGCCAGCTTGAAGACTGCCAGGGGTCTGTTGGTAATCCCCCTTATGTATGCTGGGAGGCAGTTGAACAGTCTCGGGCCCCTGACACTTATTATATGGTCTCTTAACGTGCTAGTGACACCCCTGCTTTTCATTGGGGGGATGTTGCATCGTCTGCCAAGTCTTTTGCTTTCGTAGTGAGTGATTTTCGTGTGCAAGTTCGGTACTAGTCCCTCTAGGATTTTCCAGGTGTATATAATCATGTATCTCTCCCGCCTGCGTTCCAGGGAATACAGGTTTAGGAACCTCAAGCGCTCCCAGTAATTGAGGTGTTTTATCTCCGTTATGCGCGCCGTGAAGGTTCTCTGTACATTTTCTAGGTCAGCAATTTCACCTGCCTTGAAAGGTGCTGTTAGAGTGCAGCAATATTCCAGCCTAGATACAGATATCTAACTGTTGCACATGTGTCTTATCATCAAAATGGAGGAACACTGCAGGCCTACTGGCCTAAACTAGGCATGTCTTTTTCTACGCCAATCATTCCCACCCACCTACTCGTCCAACCCTTTCCGAAGGTTCCATAAGAATTAGCTTCGATACCCCATCCACTGAACAAACTCAGCCCTTCACACTCATATATCTGTCCTTTCCTCTGAAAGATACCCAAAATCTTCGACTCTATTACCCTGACCTCTTTGTCCACCCTCCTCCCGACGCCAGCTGAGAGAGAGAATATTGAGGCCAGCTGTGAGAGAGAGAATAGTGACGCCAGCTTCCACAGCTGGCGTCACTATTCTCTCTCTCAGCTGGTGTCGGGAGGAGGGTGGACAATGAGGTCAGGGCAATTGAGGCGAAGATTTTGGGTATCTTTCAGAGGAAAGAACAGATATATGTTTAGATATACAGTTTAGATATACAGTTTAGATATACAGTTTAGCACAAAATAAGGCGAGAGCTTGCAGGGGATAGTACCTGGAGGTTACCTGGAGGTTATTCCGGGGATCAACGCCCCCGCGGCCCGGTCCATGACCAGGCCTCCCGATGGATCAGGGCCTGATCAATTAGGCTAGGTAAGTAATTCGCCCCACCCATGAACCTCTCCCACACAACCAGCAACCCTGCCTCCCCACCTCTTACACCAGTGCTGCCACTGACTTCCATGACAACTACCAGCTCGGTTCCAGCCCCTTTCCTCTACCACAAAATCGGCCCCACCATCCCCAATCTAGCCCCTCCTTATCCCTTTTACCAGTTCGGTCCCACCTCACCATCAGACCAGCCAGAGCCAAACTCTGCTCCACCCCACCACCACAAACTTTGCCCCAGCTCACCACCACCACGACGATTTCACCCCCTTCCCACTAAGTTAGATCATATATGGGTAAGTTGTGCTAGGTTAGGTGAGATTTGAATAGATTAAGTTATGGAATTATCATCTATTAAATTCCATAACGTCAATCAATGCCATAAAAGCATGCTAATACGTGTACAAAAATTGATACACAACGAAAACTCCAATAGACACACTACCCATCCTCAGATTTTTAACCACTGAGGTGATGTTCACCAACTCCAAGACTGAGGGACTGATGACCTTATCTTTTGTATATAGTTCTACAGTCTTCACATTATGTCCTTGTTCAGTAGCTCAGTCGCTAGCGCACTCAGCTCACACACTCAGGTCCGGAGATCGAATCTCCTCCGGTACGGCTGGAGAACATTAGGGACGTGTTTCCATGAGACACCTGTTGTCAATGTCCCTCTTCACCCATCAGTTTAAAATGGGTACCTGGGTGTTAGTGGACTGGTGTGAGTCACATCCTGGGTGTTAGTGGACTGGTGTGGGTCACATCCTGGGTGTTAGTGGACTGGTGTGGGTGGCATCCTGGGTGTTAGTGGACTGGTGTGGGTCGCATCCTGGGTGTTAGTGGACTGGTGTGGGTGGCATCCTGGGTGTTAGTGGACTGGTGTGAGTCACATCCTGGGTGTTAGTGGACTGGTGTGGGTCACATCCTGGGTGTTAGTGGACTGGTGTCAGTCACATCCTGGGTGTTAGTGGACTGGTGTGGGTCACATCCTGGGTGTTAGTGGACTGGTGTGGGTGGCATCCTGGGTGTTAGTGGACTGGTGTAGGACACATCCTGGGTGTTAGTGGACTGTTGTGTGTCACATCCTGGGTGTTAGTGGACTGGTGTGGGTCACATCCTGGGTGTTAGTGGACTGGTGTGGGTGGCATCCTGGGTGTTAGTGGACTGGTGTGGGACACATCCTGGGTGTTAGTGGACTGTTGTGTGTCACATCCTGGGTGTTAGTGGACTGGTGTGGGTCACATCCTGGGTGTTAGTGGACTGGTGTGGGTCACATCCTGGGTGTTAGTGGACTGGTGTGGGTCACATCCTGGGTGTTAGTGGACTGGTGTGGGTCACATCCTGGGTGTTAGTGGACTGGTGTGGGTCACATCCTGGGTGTTAGTGGACTGGTGTGGGTCACATCCTGGGTGTTAGTGGACTGGTGTGGGTCACATCCTGGGTGTTAGTGGACTGGTGTGGGTCACATCCTGGGTATTAGTGGACTGGTGTGGGTCACATCCTGGGTGTTAGTGGACTGGTGTGGGTCACATCCTGGGTGTTAGTGGACTGGTGTGGGTCACATCCTGGGTGTTAGTGGACTGGTGTGGGTCACATCCTGGGTGTTAGTGGACTGGTGTGGGTCGCATCCTGGGTGTTAGTGGACTGGTGTGGGTCACATCCTGGGTGTTAGTGGACTGGTGTGGGTCACATCCTGGGTGTTAGTGGACTGGTGTGGGTCACATCCTGGGTGTTAGTGGACTGGTGTGGGTCACATCCTGGGTGTTAGTGGACTGGTGTGGGTCACATCCTGGGTGTTAGTGGACTGGTGTGGGTCACATCCTGGGTGTTAGTGGACTGGTGTGGGTCGCATCCTGGGTGTTAGTGGACTGGTGTGGGTCACATCCTGGGTGTTAGTGGACTGGTGTGGGTCACATCCTGGGTGTTAGTGGACTGGTGTGGGTCACATCCTGGGTGTTAGTGGGCTGGTGTGGGTCACATCCTGGGTGTTAGTGGACTGGTGTGGGTCACATCCTGGGTGTTAGTGGACTGGTGTGGGTCACATCCTGGGTGTTAGTGGACTGGTGTGGGTCACATCCTGGGTGTTAGTGGACTGGTGTGGGTCACATCCTGGGTGTTAGTGGACTGGTGTGGGTCACATCCTGGGTGTTAGTGGACTGGTGTGGGTCACATCCTGGGTGTTAGTGGACTGGTGTGGGTCGCATCCTGGGTGTTAGTGGACTGGTGTGGGTCACATCCTGGGTGTTAGTGGACTGGTGTGGGTCACATCCTGGGTGTTAGTGGACTGGTGTGGGTCACATCCTGGGTGTTAGTGGACTGGTGTGGGTCACATCCTGGGTGTTAGTGGACTGGTGTGGGTCACATCCTGGGTGTTAGTGGACTGGTGTGGGTCACATCCTGGGTGTTAGTGGACTGGTGTGGGTCACATCCTGGGTGTTAGTGGACTGGTGTGGGTCGCATCCTGGGTGTTAGTGGACTGGTGTGGGTCACATCCTGGGTGTTAGTGGACTGGTGTGGGTCACATCCTGGGTGTTAGTGGACTGGTGTGGGTCACATCCTGGGTGTTAGTGGACTGGTGTGGGTCACATCCTGGGTGTTAGTGGACTGGTGTGGGTCACATCCTGGGTGTTAGTGGACTGGTGTGGGTCACATCCTGGGTGTTAGTGGACTGGTGTGGGTCACATCCTGGGTGTTAGTGGACTGGTGTGGGTCACATCCTGGGTGTTAGTGGACTGGTGTGGGTCACATCCTGGGTGTTAGTGGACTGGTGTGGGTCACATCCTGGGTGTTAGTGGACTGGTGTGGGTCACATCCTGGGTGTTAGTGGACTGGTGTGGGTCACATTCTGGGTGTTAGTGGACTGTTCTGGGTCTCATCCTGGGTGTTACTGGACGGGTGTGGGTCACATCCTGGGTGTTAGTGGACTGGTGTGGGTCACATCCTGGGTGTTAGTGGACTGGTGTGGGTCACATCCTGGGTGTTAGTGGACTGGTGTGGGTCACATCCTGGGTGTTAGTGGACTGGTGTGGGTCACATCCTGGGTGTTAGTGGACTGGTGGGGGTCACATCCTGGGTGTTAGTGGACTGGTGTGGGTCACATCCTGGGTATTAGTGGACTGGTGTGGGTCACATCCTGGGTGTTAGTGGACTGGTGGGGGTCACATCCTGGGTGTTAGTGGACTGGTGTAGGTCATATCCTGGGTGTTAGTGGACTGGTGTGGGTCACATCCTGGGTGTTAGTGGTCTAGTGTGGGTCTCTTCCTGGGTGTTAGTGTGCGGAGACTTAAATACTGTCGGAAGGAGAGGTGCAGAGTAGTAGTAGTAGTAGTAGTGAGAATGTAGCCACTGAGAGGTCAGGTCCCTCTCAGATCCAACAGTTCTCACTTGAAAAGGTTGTCCAAGGTGTTTTCTGTACCAAGAGGCCATGTGTTGCAGTGTCTGACAAGATGAACATCAAAATGGTATATAATACCGACAGGTTGGTAGGTAAGACACAAAGGCAAGAGTTAGGCAACTTTATTCCGAAACGTTTCGCCTACACAGTAGGCTTCTTCAGTCGAATAGTTCCTGACTATGGAACTGAACTTCTCCAGGCTGAGGGACTGACCTCAAATTCTACGACTTCAAGGGTGATGGACTGATTACATCGTCTTCACATCTCTACTGTTCCTGCCTACTTTCTGTATTCGACTGAAGAAGCCTACTGTGTAGGCGAAACGTTTCGGAATAAAGTTGCCTAACTGTTGCCTTTGTGTCTTACCTACCAACCTGTCGGTATTTTATACCATTTTGATGTTCAACTTGATTCTTGTTGGTCTTGTTGAGGATTTGTGTCGCACGTTTCCTGCAGTCACGTATGAAATGTAGAGGGAAGTGTAGTGAACTGAAAGAATGTGTATTGTACCTTGAGGAACTGGAAATAAATGGTATAAAATACCGACACAATGGAAATATAAACACATATGCAGTGGTGACGTGTACTTAGCTCAGTGGTGACGTGTACTTAGCCAGTGGTGACGTGTACTTAGCTCAGTGGTGACGTGTACTTAGCTCAGTGGTGACGTGTACTTAGCTCTGTGAAGACCTGTTTGTGTGTTCTCTGTGAATCTGAACCAGGATGCCCTCTCTTGAGCAGCTTTACCAGCAGCTGAGAGAAGAGCTCAGAGTTGCTGAGCTGGAGATACGGCGATTAACGGAGGAGAACAAGAGGATTCGTAGTAATCCTCCTGTTGTGAGTCCCCAGGTTAAGAGGGGAGCTTGGTCAGTGGCCGGGCAACATGGAACCAAGCTGAAGATCAAGAAAACGGTTGGAGAGGCAGAAACAACGATAAACCAGAAGACTACCGTGGAAACTTCCAACTCATTCTCGGTGCTACCTGACGAATTTGAGTGTTCTACTGGGAATGCCACAACGAGCACCAAAGAAGCATTGGCAGACGTGAGTAAGACATCCCTAGAAACCCCAACGAAGACCATCGAGAACGTCTTGACGAATTCCACAAGTGGTGTAATGCTACCTGGCGAATGTGAGTCGACTACTCGGAGCATCAGGACGGACGACGCAAAGGAAGGTAAAAACATTTTTGTTGTTGGGGATAGCCAGATTAGGTACATGGATAGGGCATTCTGCTTGAAGGATAGGAGTAGGAGGCAGAGAGTGTGTTTTCCTGGGGCTGGGATGAAGGATATTGTTAGCTGTCTGGATGACATCATGAGAGGTAATGGGAGCAATCCTATTATCTGTCACAGTGCTGGAGGCAACGATGTTGGCAGACGTAGGAGTGAGGACCTGATTAGCAGGTATAGGTCAGCAATAGAGATAATTAGGAGGAAGGGTGGGAAACCTGTCATATGTGGCATTTTGCCAAGGAGAGGAGTTGGAAATGAATGGTTGTCCAGAGCAATTGGTGTCAATTGCTGGCTGGACAAATACTGTAAGGAAAATGCGGTAACATTCATTGACAACTGGGACCTCTTCTATGGCAGAAATGACATGTATGCCAGGGATGGGGTTCACTTATCTAGGTGTGGGGTGGGAGCACTGGCCAACGCAGTGGAGGGAGCTGTTAGGTCTTTAAACTAGGAATAGTTAGTGGTATGGGTTTTAGCGGGAAAACTGTGAAGTCGCAGTGTAGTAATATGAGTACTAGGAGAACTAGTAATAGGCAAAATGAGGTGGATATTGGAAAGCCAATGGCAATAATTAACAAGGACAGTAATAGGTTTAGTGGAATAACAGAAAGGAGCAGGAAGGGTAAAGAGAGAGGAGGGTCTTTAAATATTTATTACACAAATAGTCGCAGTGCAAGGAATAAGATGGACGAGTTGAGACTAGTTGCTAGTGCAGGTAACATTGATGTATTTGCCATTACTGAGACGTGGTTTAATTCAAAAAGTCGGGACATGCCTGCAGAATGTCACATTCAGGATTTTAAATTGTTCCAAGTAGATAGAAGTATCGGGAAGGGGGGTGGGGTGGCATTGTATGTCCGAGATCGCTTGAACTGTTGCATAAAAACGGGTATTAAGTCTGAAGTAACACATACAGAGTCTGTTTGGATAGAATTTTCAGAGGGGCATAAAAAATTAATTTTAGGTGTGATATACCGTCCCCCAAATTTAGATAGGGACCAAGGGAGACTACTATGGGAGGAAATTGTTAGGGCCACAAGGCACGATAATGTAGTAATTCTAGGAGACTTTAACTTTAGTCATATTGATTGGAATTTCTTGACTGGGAATTTAGAATCATACGACTTCTTAGAAGTAGTTCAGGATTGTTTTTTGAAGCAGTTTGTGACAGAACCTACAAGGGGTAATAACCTGCTTGACTTAGTTCTGGCAAACAATGAATCCCTTGTTAATAATTTAGAAGTTTCAGAGGAACTGGGTGCTAGCGACCACAAATCAATTACATTTAGCATTGAATGGAGGTACGATAGTAGCGATAACTCAGTAACAGTCCCAGATTTTCGCTTAGCAGATTACGATGGGCTTAGAGAACACTTATCATCTGTTGACTGGGGTAACGAAGAGAGCTATCAATATGACAGTTTTCTGAACACAATACATGCTGCTCAAAGAACGTTTATCCCTTATAAGGAAATTAGATCAAATAGAAATGACCCAAAATGGATGAATAATAGGCTGAAATATCTACTAGGACATAAGAAAGGAATTTATAGGCGTATCAAAAGAGGTGAGGGTCATCTTATGAATCAGTATATTGATATTAAGAGGGACATTAAAAAGGGGATAAGAAAAGCTAAAAGGGACTATGAAATTAAAGTTGCTAGGGATTCTAAAACTAACCCAAAAAGTTTTTTCCAGGTATATAGAACAAAAATCAGAGATAAGATAGGTCCCCTTAAAAATAACTATGGGCATCTTACTGACAAAGAGAATGAAATGTGCTCGATTTTAAATAATTATTTTCTCTCGGTTTTTACACAGGAAGACACTAATAATATTCCGGTAATTAATTTTTATAGTGGGCCAGAAGAAGATAAATTATGTAACATCACAGTCACTAGTGAAATGGTTGTGAAGCAGATAGACCGACTGAAGCAAAATAAGTCACCGGGTCCTGATGAGGTTTTTTCAAGGGTTCTTAAGGAATGCAAAATGGAAGTCTCTGAACCATTAACAAATATTTTTAATTTATCTCTTCAAACAGGCGTAGTGTCTGATATGTGGAAGATGGCTAATGTAATTCCTTTGTAGATGAATGGTTCAGAGAACCGACATGTTGATAAATTAGACACATGTGCAACTCTTGGGTATCTTTATTGAGGAAACGTTTCGCCACACAGTGGCTTCATCAGTCCATACAAAGGAGAATCTTGAAGAACAGGAGGAGAATGAGGTAATCAGTCCCTCAACCTTGAGTCAGACACTGCATCTTCTTGGGATCTTAATACTTGGGAATTCTTCGCTTGCCTAATTCTTGGGCACGACCTACTTCAACATTGAACAAATGTTACACTACCTCTGACTGCTGCACCTCTCCTGCCAACGGTTTATAAGCTCCTTCTCAGCACGTATGCCGTATTCTATTCAAGATTGATGGACTGACCACATCGACTCAAGGTTGAGGGACTGATTACCTCATTCTCCTCCTATTCTTCAAGATTCTCCTTTGTATGGACTGATGAAGCCACTGTGTGGCGAAACGTTTCCTCAATAAAGATACCCAAGAGTTGCACATGTGTCTAATTTATCAATGTAATTCCTATTTTTAAAACAGGGGACAAGTCGTTACCGTCAAATTACCGCCCAATAAGCCTAACCTCAATTGTAGGCAAATTACTAGAGTCAATTATAGCTGAGATTATAAGAAGCCATCTCGATAAGCATAGCTTGATTAATGATACTCAGCATGGATTCACAAGAGGCCGGTCTTGTCTAACTAATTTATTAACTTTTTTCAGTAAAGCTTTTGAGGCTGTTGACCACGATAAAGAATTTGATATTATTTACTTAGATTTTAGTAAGGCTTTTGATAGAGTTCCACACCAAAGACTGTTGAAGAAAGTAGCAGCTCATGGCATTGGGGGAAAAGTGCTCTCGTGGATCGAATCATGGCTCACAGACAGGAAGCAGAGAGTGTCCATAAATGGGGTTAAATCCGAGTGGGGATCAGTAACAAGTGGCGTTCCACAGGGATCAGTCTTGGGCCCGTTGTTGTTTATAATATATATCAATGATCTTGATGAAGGAATTACTACATAAGAACATAAGAACATAATGAGAGTAAGACACATGTGCAACATCTGGGTATCTTTATTGTAGACGTTTCGCCATCCAGTGGCTTTATCAATACAAATTCCAGGACATAACTTGAAGACAGTAGAACTATGTACAGAAGATGAGGTAATCAGTCCCTCAACCTAGGAGTAGGTGCGAAGAGCACCATAGTCGTGGAGATTCTGAAGCAGAAGAAAGAATCCTGGCGCTTATATAGTAACGTCAGGTGAAGCAGACGAGGGCATATTCCCATCTCTCTGGGAAGGACCTACTTCCACTGGGGAATCCCGCCTACCAGTGAATATGCCCTCGTCTGCTTCACCTGACGTTACTATATAAGCGCCAGGATTCTTTCTTCTGCTTCAGAATCTCCACGACTATGGTGCTGTTCGCACCTACTCCTAGGTTGAGGGACTGATTACCTCATCTTCTGTACATAGTTCTACTGTCTTCAAGTTATGTCCTGGAATTTGTATTGATAAAGCCACTGGAGGGCGAAACGTCTACAATAAAGATACCCAGATGTTGCACATGTGTCTTACTCTCATCTTGTCGGTATTATATACCATTCGTACACATAAGAACATAAGAAAGGAGGAACACTGCAGCAGGCCTGTTGGCCCATACTAGGCAGGTCCTTTACAATTCATCCCACTAACAAACATTTGACCAACCCAATTTTCAATGCCACCCAAGAAACAAGCTCCGATGTGCAAGTCCCACTCAAATCCAACCCCTCCCACTCATGTACTTATCCAACCTAAATAACCTCAATAACCCAGCTAGGTAGACTGTTCCACTCATCAACTACCCTATTTCCAAACCAATACTTTCCTATGTCCTTTCTAAATCTAAACTTATCTAATTTAAATCCATTACTGCGGGTTCTCTCTTGGAGAGATATCCTCAAGACCTTGTTAATATCCCCTTTATTAATACCTATCTTCCACTTATACACTTCGATCAGGTCTCCCCTCATTCTTCGTCTAACAAGTGAATGTAACTTAAGAGTCTTCAATCTTTCTTCATAAGGAAGATTTCTAATGCTATGTATTAATTTAGTCATCCTACGCTGAATGTTTTCTAACGAATTTATGTCCATTCTGTAATATGGAGACCAGAACTGAGCTGCATAATCTAGGTGAGGCCTTACTAATGATGTATAAAGCTGCAGTATGACCTCTGGACTTCTGTTGCTTACACTTCTTGATATAAATCCCAGTAATCTATTTGCCTTATTACGTACGCTTAGGCATTGCTGTCTTGGTTTAAGATTGCTGCTTGTTAGGTAAGACACATGCAACAGTTAGGTATCTTTATTTCGAAACGTTTCGCCTACACAGTAGGCTTCTTCAGTCGAGTACAGAAAAGTTGATAGGAGCAGAAGAGACATGAAGACGATGTAATCAGTCCATCACCCTTAAAGTTTTGAGGTGGTCAGTCCCTCAGTCTGGAGAAGAGCATTGTTCCAAAGTTTGAAACAATATGGAGTTGAAGTGACAGGATGGAGCCTTATATAGCGCCAGGAGGTGAGACAGGTCACTAGTAGAACGCAGGTCCCTCTCAAATCCTCCCAACATCTGCGTTCTACTAGTGACCTGTCTCACCTCCTGGCGCTATATAAGGCTCCATCCTGTCACTTCAACTCCATATTGTTTCAAACTTTGGAACAATGCTCTTCTCCAGACTGAGGGACTGACCACCTCAAAACTTTAAGGGTGATGGACTGATTACATCGTCTTCATGTCTCTTCTGCTTCTATCAACTTTTCTGTACTCGACTGAAGAAGCCTACTGTGTAGGCGAAACGTTTCGAAATAAAGATACCTAACTGTTGCATGTGTCTTACCTAACAATCTGTCGGTATTTTATACCATTTTAATGTTCAAGATTGCTGCTTACCATAACCCCCAAGTCCTTTTCGCAATCTGTATGGCTAAATTCTACATTATTTAACTTATAAGTGCTAGGGTTATGGACACTCCCAAGCTTCAGAACCTTGCATTTATCTACATTGAACTGCATCTGCCACTTTTCTGACCAAGAATAGAGTTTGTCTAAATCCTCCTGAAGTTCCCTAACATCTACGTTTGAATCAATTATCCTACCTATCTTCGTGTCATCGGCGAATTTGCTCATATCACTAGTAATTCCTTCATCAAGATCATTGATATATATTATAAACAACAACGGGCCCAAGACTGATCCCTGTGGAACGCCACTTGTTACTGATCCCCACTCGGATTTAACCCCATTTATGGACACTCTCTGCTTCTTGTCTGTGAGCCATGATTCGATCCACGAGAGCACCCTTCCCCCAGTGTCATGAGCTGCTACTTTCTTCAACAGTCTTTGGTGCGGAACTCTATCAAATGCCTTACTAAAATCTAAGTAAATAATATCAAATTCTTTAAATAATATCAAATTCTTGAAAATTGGGTTGGTCAAATGCTTGTTAGTGGGATGAATTGTAAAGGACCTGCCCAGTATGAGCAAATTTGCCGATGATACAAAGATAGGTAGGATAATTGATTCAAACGTAGATGTTAGGGAACTTCAGGAGGATTTAGACAAACTCTATTCTTGGTCAGAAAAGTGGCAGATGCAGTTCAATGTAGATAAATGCAAGGTTCTGAAGCTTGGGAGTGTCCATAACCCTAGCACTTATAAGTTAAATAATGTAGAACTTAGCCATACAGATTGCGAAAAGGACTTGGGGGTTATGGTAAGCAGCAACCTTAAACCAAGACAGCAATGCCTGAGCGTACGTAATAAGGCAAATAGATTACTGGGATTTATATCAAGAAGTGTAAGCAACAGAAGTCCAGAGGTCATACTGCAGCTTTATACATGAAAGTTAAGACACATGTGCAACATCTGGATATCTTTATTGTAGACGTTTCGCCATCCAGTGGCTTTATCAATACAGATTCTAGGACATAATAGGAAGACAGTAGAACTATATACAGAAGATGAGGTAATCAGTCCCTCGGCCTTGGAGTTAGTGTTGACAGCATCGTGGTGGAGGAGAATCTGGAGCAAAGACGTATGTATAATGTTCGCCAAGACCGTAGTCCTGGCACGGGTCTCAATCTTGCGATGACCCGTCTCTGGCTCCCGAGGGAGAAAGTTTTCTACAATGATGCGACATATGCTGTTCAAGCACTCTTCTGGTCAGTTCAACTGGTGCATCTCATAAGCGACAACACCGTATGTACTCCTAACTATGGACACTAGCGAGGAGGAGGATATGTCGTTATCACAGGTAACAGCTTGTCTGGTTGGTTAACTCCATGGTACACTAGTGTGGCCGCAGTCATCTGCGGTCGACTATAAATACTCGCGTTCCTTCCACCCCAGGTGATGAATGGTTCATTCTCCTCCTCTCCTTACGCCTTCCTCTTTGTATTGGACTGATGAAGCCACTGTGTGGCGAAACGTTTCCTGAATAAAGATTCCCATATGCTGCATAAGTGTCTCAATCTTCAACTTGTCGGTTTTTCAAACCATTCATCACAACTGTCAGACACTGCAGCATCATGGGATCTTGTTACAAAGAATTCTTCAACACTTGTTCAACCTTTGGACGAAGACCTACTTCGACTAGTGGATGGTACCACTATGACCCCGCCTCCATCTGCTTCACCTCACCACACTACTTCGACTAGTGGATGATACCACTATGATCCCGCCTCCGCCTGCTTCACCTCACCTCACTACTTCGACTAGTGGATGGTACCACTATGACCCCGCCTCCGCCTGCTTCACCTCACCTCACTACTTCGACTAGTGGATGGTACCACTATGACCCCGCCGCCTCCTGCTTCACGTCACCTCACTACAGTATATAAGCCAAGTCTACGGCCCTATGCTGTACATTCTACAAGATTGATGGACTGAACACATCGACTCCAGGTTGAGGGACTGATTACCTCATTCTCCTCCTCTCCTTACGCCTTCCTCTTTGTATTGGACTGATGAAGCCACTGTGTGGCGAAACGTTTCCTGAATAAAGTTTCCCATATGCTGCATAAGTGTCTCAATCTTCAGTTCTGTTTGTGACTTGAAAAAGCCCACTGTGTGGGCGAAACGTAGTCAATAAAGGATCACATTATACTGCATATGTGTATTTCCACCTTGAGGAACTGTTTACTGGGAATTTTAAAAACTCTCAGAGAGAAAGGACACAAGTGCAACTAATGTGACATTTTATTGTGGCAACGTTTCGCTCTCCAGGAGCTTTATCAAGCCATTACAAACAATACCTGGACACAGAGGGTATATATAGGATCAGAGTGAGGTGCAATACTAGTGGTAGTAGTAGTAGTGACAAAAGTAGTAGTAGTAGTAGTAGTAGCAGCAGCAGCAGTAGTAGTAGTAGTAGTAGTAGTAGTAGTAGTAGTAGTAGTAGTAGTAGTAGTAGTAGTAGTAGTAGTAGTAATAGTAATAGTAGTAGTAGTGGCCCGGTGGCCCGGTGGCCTGGTGGCTAAAGCTCCCGCTTCACACACGGAGGGCCCGGGTTCGATTCCCGGCGGGTGGAAACATTTCGACACGTTTCCTTACACCTATTGTCCTGTTCACCTAGCAGCAAATAGGTACCTGGGTGTTAGTCGACTGGTGTGGGTCGCATCCTGGGGGACAAGATTAAGGACCACAATGGAAATAAGTTAGACAGTCCTCGATGACGCACTGACTTTCTTGGGTTATCCTGGGTGGCTAACCCTCCGGGGTTAAAAATCCGAACGAAATCTTATCTTATCTAGTAGTAGTAGTAATAATAGTAGTAGTGACATAAGTTGTAGTAGTAATACAATATGGTAGAGAAATTAATTCGTACGAATTAATTGCTCTACCATATTGTATTACTTTTGTCACTACCACTACTACTACTACTACTACTACTACTACTACTACTACCACTAGTGAACATCGAAATGGTACCTCACTAGTATTGCACCTCACTCTGAGCCTTTATATACCCTCTGTGTCCATGTATTGTTTATAATGGCTTGATAAAGCTCCTGGAGAGCGAAACGTTGCCACAATAAAATGTCACATTAGTTGCACTTGTGTCCTTTTACTTTACATATTGTGGGTAATTCTACCAACTTTATTACAACTCTCAGAGAGAAGCCTAGAACTACCTCTCTTTTAGTTCTGGTGTCGTGGACAATCACTTTTTAATTATTGGGATTTTTTTTTTGTAGATTGAATTTAAAAAAAAAAACTTGCAAAAATAGGATTTTATGTTGCATATAATTTATTCTTTCTTGATTTAAGGATGAAGAAAATTCTGGGATAACTAAGGAAGGAATGTGATGCTGAGCGTGAAAAAAACACTGACTTATATAAATCGATTTCGTAATGTTAATGTGTGTGTGTGTGTGTGTGTGTGTGTGTGTGTGTGTGTGTGTGTATGTGTGTGTGTGTGTGTGTGTGTGTGTGTGTGTGTGTGTGTGTGTGTGTGTGTGTGTGTGTGTGTACTCACCTAATTGTGGTTGCAGGGGTCGAGACTCAGCTCCTGGCCCCGCCTCTTCACTGATCGCTACTGGATCCTCTCTCTCTCTGCTTCCTGAGCTTTGTCGTACCTCTTCTTAAAACTATGTATGGTTCCTGCCTCCACTACTTCACTTGCTAGGCTATTCCACTTGTACTCACCTATTTGTGGTTGCAGGGGTCGAGTCCTAGCTCCTGGCCCCGCCTGCTTCACCTCACCTCACTACTTCGACTAGTGTGTGTGTGTGTGTGTGTGTGTGTGTGTGTGTGTGTGTGTGTGTGTGTGTGATGAATGGTTTTGAAAACCGACAAGTTGAAATTAGTTGATCACATACAACAGTGTTTCTTGCTATGGATTAACTAATTTCCACCTCCTTTATTTACTTTCACTTTCTTCTTCCTTACCTTACTCCTTTTCTCACCTATTCCTGTCTCTACCAGTCACCCAAATTTTCTTCTAATTCTTTCTCTTTGTCCTCCACTAACTCACAAACTTCTCACTCTGTCTTCTCACCTACTTCTCTTATCTTTCACTCACTCTCCCTTCCCATCTCCTCTTCCCCCCTCCCTCTCCTCTCCCTCACCTCGGTGTGAAGTGCAGCAGACACCAATAAGGCATTGCGAGATCCATTGTCATTGTAAGGATGCTTCTCCGCCTTGCCACTTTGTTCGTCTCACCTCTCACCCCTCTCCTCTAACCTCTTACCTCTCGCTTCTCACTCTCACCTCTCCCCTCCCATCCCTTCTCTCACCTCTCCCCTCCCATCCCTTCTCTCTCCCCTCCCCTCCCTCACCTCCCTCTCACCTTACCAGCTCTGCTAAGTCATTGTGAGTACCTGTGTTGCTTTCAGTATTATACTTAAGACGAGGTGTTTTTACATGTGTTTTTTAAGCATTTATGGTGATTGAAAAGCGCCAAACCCGCTGGGGTTATGTAGAGGAATGGTGAGTAAATAGGTTTGATGTGACGAAAGGAAGAGTACCTTCAAATCCTTGGTTTAAGAGCCCTCCACGAACATCATAGAGCATAGGAGAGGCCGTAAGAGTGTTGTTCCAATGCTTTCTCTCCCGCCTGCCGCTGACTGGGCTCTAATGCCGCCGGTATCAACAAGGGGATCAAGTCCTCCTGATCCTGTAAGAAATATGAGACAGTCGGGATAAAAGGTTCAGCAGCCTGTTGATCGGGTTCCGCGGGCCCAGAAGCCCACTTGAGGAGTATTGGATCCCTGTTGATGAGATGCGATGCGATTATATCAGATTGGCGGGATGATGGGTTTGTCGCTTATTGCTGCCCAAACGTTGTTTATTTACTGACAAACGCAGCCATTAGACGATACAAACATAATACATTCTTGAGGACATAAACAAGTAGTAAACACAAAATAAACAATTATAACGAAGAAAGAGAACGTATGGAAGAACACACAGGAGAATGAAAAAAGATAAGTGATCTCACAGTAAGAAAAACAAAAAACTCTGACTAACTCACCGCAGTTCTCTCCTAAGTGAGGACATAAACAGTGGCGCCTCCTCAACGCTTTGGATTTCTGAAGGAGGAAGAAGAAAATTGAGGATGGGGTGGATAGGAAAAGGAGGAACAATAAAAGCCGGAATTGTTGAAGTCCGTGTAGAGGAAAGTGCCTTGTCGCCTGGTGAAGATCGCTTGATCTAGGGAAGTGGAGCAATTTTCTCTGCTCAAACCTGATTACCTCCCATTTTCCAGACTCCGATTCCTACCGGCCTAACACTTCCCCATGATTCTAATAATACCTGGAAGTAATTAGGTAAATGCATGATCCGAGAAAGGTATCCCTGTATTGCATAACCCGAGCCACCTGAACCTCAATGATCCAGGAAAGGTATCCCTGTATTGCATAACCCCAGCCACCTGAACCTCAATGATCCAGGAAAGGTATCCCTGTATTGCATAACCCCAGCCACCTGAACCTCAATGATCCAGGAAATGTATCCCCGTAATTTTGGGTAAAAAGAGAAATGCAGTTGGAAATATAAACACACATGCAGTATAATGGGATCCTTTGTTGACAACGTTTCGCCCACACAGTGGGCTTTTTCAAGTACGCGAGTATTTATAGTCAGGTTCAGAATGTTGAGGTCAGGTGGAGAATGCTGCATCTGATGATCTACAGAGTGGAGATATAGAGTCTAAAATCTTGGGTAGCTTGGACGGGTGACTAGATAAGTATGTGAGTAGACCTTCTGCAGTGTTCTTCCATTCCTATGTTCTTATGTTCTTCATCGCTATGCCACATAAGAATATAGGAATGGAGGAACACTGCAGAAGGTCTACTCACATACTTATCCAGTCACCCTTCCAAGCTACCCAAGATTTTAGACTCTATAACCCCTCTCTGTAGATCATCAGATGCAACATTCTCCACCTGACCTCAACATTCTGAACCTGACTATAAATACTCACGTGCCTTCCACCCCAGGTAGATCTGTTCGTGACTTGATAAAGTCCACTGTGTGGGCGAAACGTTGTCAATAAAGGGTCACATTATACTGCATATGTGTTTATATTTCCATTGTGTCGGTATTTTATACCATTTATTTCCAGAAATGCAGTTAATGTGACATTTTATTGTGGGAACGTTTCGCTCTCCAGGAACTCTAAGTTCATGGAGAGCGAAACGTTGCTACAATAAAATATCATGTTAGTTGCATTTGTGTCCTTTGCCTTACATTTTGTTGGGAATTCTACCATTATTACTATCCCAGTATTGCACAACCCCAGCCCCCTCAACCTCAATGCACGCGAAAGAAACAGTACAGAGTGAGGCACAACTTTCTAAATCATTAGTATTCACTAGCAATATGGAAATCTAGATGCAAATCAGTTGCTGTACGATCCTAGAAAGGTATCCCTATAATTTATAACCGAGTCCCTACTACGTATAAGCGAGTACAAACAGGAAGAGCCCCCGTACTCAGCAGACGGAGGATCAAGCCTCCACCATGTCTTGCATTGAATGACCCACATGTGTTAAGCGCTTGATATGAATTCAACAATCCAGTTCTCAATGCACGCGATTGGAATAGTGCAGAGTGAGGCATAAGTAAATAAATACACTTGAATATTAGCGTTGAATATCTGAATAAAATCGGGAGAGGAAATCACAAGTTAATATATGGAAATTAATAGCAAAATTAATAGCAAAATTAATAGCAAAATTAATAGCAAAATTAATAGCAAAATTAATAGCAAAATTAATAGCAAAATTAATAGCAAAATTAATCGCAAAATTAATCGCAAAATTAATCGCAAAATTAATAGCAAAATTAATAGCAAAATTAATAGCAAAATTAATAGCAAAATTAATAGCAAAATTAATAGCAAAATTAATAGCAAAATTAATCGCAAAATTAATCGCAAAATTAATAGCAAAATTAATAGCAAAATTAATAGCAAAATTAATAGCAAAATTAATAGCAAAATTAATAGCAAAATTAATAGCAAAATTAATAGCAAAATTAATAGCAAAATTAATAGCAAAATTAATAGCAAAATTAATAGCAAAATTAATAGCAAAATTAATAGCAAAATTAATAGCAAAATTAATAGCAAAATTAATAGCAAAATTAATAGCAAAATTAATAGCAAAATTAATAGCAAAATTAATAGCAAAATTAATAGCAAAATTAATAGCAAAATTAATCGCAAAATTAATAGCAAAATTAATAGCAAAATTAATAGCAAAATTAATAGCAAAATTAATAGCAAAATTAATAGCAAAATTAATAGCAAAATTAATAGCAAAATTATGAATTCGGAAATATGTACATCAAATTTAATTCAAACCTTTCGAAAAGGCCAAAAACATCAATATCCTCAAACACACAAGCACATCAAGCACCTCAGAAAGTGTATCATCACGTAATCAACATAGAAGAGATAAAGCTAGTCAGATGCGACACTCAGAAATTATCGCGTGAAAGACAATTTGGTTTTTGTAATGATTTATGGTAGACTGTGATTAACTTCTGATCAGAGGAGACATTTCTGATTACTTCACATTGCAATTTGATTAATAAAATATTCATAGATCTTACACACATTAACATCAAAAGATGAGTGATTAATGGTGCAAGTCAGACCGAAACGTCGTCAGAAGTTTTAAACAGAGTTTAAAGCTCATTAAAGCTGAGAGTTTAAAGCTCATTAGAGCTAAGGGTTTAAAGCTCATTAGAGCTAAGAGTTTAAAGCTCATTAGAGCTAAGAGTTTAAAGCTCATTAGAGCTAAGAGTTTTAAAGCTCATTAGAGCTAAGAGTTTAAGGCTCATTAGAGCTAAGAGTTTAAAGCTCATTAGAGCTAAGAGTTTAAAGCTCATTAGGGCTAAGAGTTTAAAGCTCATTAGAGCTAAGAGTTTAAAGCTCATTAGGGCTAAGAGTTTAAAGCTCATTAGAGCTAAGAGTTTAAAGCTCATTAGGGCTAAGAGTTTAGAGCTCATTAGAGCTAAGGGTTTAAAGCTCATTAGAGCTAAGAGTTTAAAGCTCATTAGAGCTAAGAGTTTAAAGCTCATTAGAGCTAAGAGTTAAGGTTCATTAGAGCTAAGAGTTTAAAGCTCATTAGAGCCAAGAGTTTAAACCTACCCCCCCCGCCCCATCAAAATGCATTTTGCTAGTTATATCACAAAATCGAACAAGATATGTGGTTACACCCATGAAAAAAAACCATACCACGGGTGGGGTTAGAACCCGCGGTCAGAGAGTCATGAAACTCCAGACCGACGCCTTACCCACTGCACCAGCTGGTTACAATAAGATTCAACTATGTAGTAGGCAGTAGGTTGGTAGACAGCAACCACCCAGGGAGGTACTACCATCCTGTGGTAGTAGGTTGGTAGACAGCAACCACCCAGGGAGGTACTACCATCCTGTAGTAGTAGGTTGGTAGACAGCAACCACCCAGGGAGGTACTACCATCCTGTGGTAGTAGGTTGGTAGACAGCAACCACCCAGGGAGGTACTACCATCCTGTGGTAGTAGGTTGGTAGACAGCAACCACCCAGGGAGGTACTACCATCCTGTGGTAGTAGGTTGGTAGGCAGCAACCACCCAGGGAGGTACTACCATCCTGTGGTACTAGGTTGGTTGACAGCAACCACCCAGGGAGGTACTACCATCCTGTGGTAGTAGGTTGGTAGACAGCAACCACCCAGGGAGGTACTACCATCCTGTGGTAGTAGGTTGGTAGACAACCACCCAGGGAAGTACTACCATCCTACCAGATGACTGTGAAACAGAAACCTGTAACTGTTTTGCATGATGGTAGGATTGCTGGTGTCTTTTTCTGTCTCATAAACACGCTAGATAACAGGGATATCTTGCTACTCCTATTTACACTTTGGTCACATTTCACAGACACGCACATGCATATATATATACATACATCTAGGTTTTTCTCCTTTTTCTAAATAGCTCTTGTTCTTCTTTATTTCTTCTATTGTCCATGGGGAAGTAGAAAAGAATCTTTCCTCCGTAAGCCATGCGTGTCGTATGAGGCGACTAAAATGCCGGGAGCGATGGGCTAGTAACCCCTTCTCCTGTAGACATTTACTAAAAACGAGAAGAAGAAAAAC
Source organism: Cherax quadricarinatus (assembly GCF_038502225.1). NCBI lineage: Eukaryota > Metazoa > Arthropoda > Malacostraca > Decapoda > Parastacidae > Cherax > Cherax quadricarinatus. The sequence goes on from NC_091390.1 coordinate 5,879,368, forward strand.
TTTATAAAACTGGGATGCTTAAATGTGCGTGGATGTAGTGCGGATGACAAGAAACAGATGATTGCTGATGTTATGAATGAAAAGAAGTTGGATGTCCTGGCCCTAAGCGAAACAAAGCTGAAGGGGGTAGGAGAGTTTCCGTGGGGGGAAATAAATGGGATTAAATCTGGAGTATCTGAGAGAGTTAGAGCTAAGGAAGGGGTAGCAGTAATGTTGAAGTACCAGTTATGGAAGGAGAAGAGGGAATATAAATGTGTAAATTCAATAATTATGTGGATTAAAGTAAAGGTTGGATGCGAAAAGTGGGTCATAATAAGCGTGTATGCACCTGGAGAAGAGAGAAATGCAGAGGAGAGAGAGAGATTTTGGGAGATGTTAAGTGAATGTATAGGAGCCTTTGAACCAAGTGAGAGAGTAATTGTGGTAGGGGACCTGAATGCTAAAGTAGGAGAAACTTTTAGAGAGGGTGTGGTAGGTAAGTTTGGGGTGCCAGGTGTAAATGATAATGGGAGCCCTTTGATTGAACTTTGTATAGAAAGGGGTTTAGTTATAGGTAATACATATTTTAAGAAAAAGAGGATAAGTATACAAGATATGATGTATGACGTAATGACAGTAGTTTGTTGGACTATGTATTGGTAGATAGAAGACTGTTGAGTAGACTTCAGGATGTACATGTTTATAGAGGGGCCACAGATATATCAGATCACTTTCTAGTTGTAGCTACACTGAGAGTAAAAGGTAGATGGGATACAAGGAGAATAGAAGCATCAGGGAAGAGAGAGGTGAAGGTTTATAAACTAAAAGAGGAGGCAGTTAGGGTAAGATATAAACAACTATTGGAGGATAGATGGGCTAATGAGAGCATAGGCAATGGGGCCGAAGATGTATGGGGTAGGTTTAAAAATGTAGTGTTAGAGTGTTCAGCAGAAGTTTGTGGTTACAGGAAAGTGGGTGCGGGAGGGAAGAGGAGCGATTGGTGGAATGATGATGTATAGAGAGTAGTAAGGGAGAAAAAGTTGTACATGTACTCGAATACCTTGTACATGTACTTGTATACCTTATACATGTACTTGTATACCTTATACATTTACTTGTATACCTTATACATGTACTTGTATACCTTGTACATATACTTGTATACCTTGTTCATGTACTTGTATACCTTATACATGTACTTGTATACCTTACACATGTACTTGTATACCTTGTACATGTACTTGTATACCTTGTTCATGTACTTGTATACCTTGTACATGTACTTGTATACCTTGTACATGTACTTGTATACCTTGTACATGTGCTTGTACACCTTGTACATGTACTTGTATACCTTGTACATGTGCTTGTACACCTTGTACATGTACTTGTACACCTTGTACATGTACTTGTATACCTTGTACATGTACTTGTATACCTTGTACATGTACTTGTATACCTTGTACATGTACTTGTATACCTTGTACATGTACTTGTATACCTTGTACATGTACTTGTATACCTTGTACATGTACTTGTATACCTTGTACATGTACTTGTATACCTTGTACATGTACTTGTATACCTTGTACATGTACTTGTATACCTTGTACATGTACTTGTATACCTTGTACATGTACTTGTATACCTTGTACATGTACTGGTAGAAATAAAAAATAATATCATTAATATATGCAACAGTTGGGTATCTTCACTGACCAAACGTTTCGCCTACACAGTAGGCTTCTTCACTTAAGTTCAAAAAGAGCGAAACGTTTGATCAATATACTCAACTGTTGCACATGTGTCTTTATCTTCAACTTGTCGTATTTTATACCATATGTGGTTTGAAGCCGACCAGTTGTAGATTGAGACACTTATGCAACATTTTGGAATCTTTAAGTTGCATAAGTTTGTCAATCTTCAAGTCCTCAATTATCTCAGTATTACGACTGACGAAGCCACACGGGGGCAAAACGTCCTGAACAATTCATAAGCATTTTTCTCCATATCTATTGTTTCAGTCACAGTATTGTGACTACAATCACAGATTTCTTTTTCACAATCAACAATATAACTCCTGTATTAATATTGATGGAATTATCGACATTAAATTAAGTAAAAGGACACAAGTGAAACTAATGTGATATTTTATTGTGGCAACATTTCGCTCTCCAGGAGCTTTATCAAGTCTTTTCGCTCCTGGAGAGCGAGACGTTGCCACAATAAAACATCACATTAGTTTCATTTATGGCCTTTTACTTAACATATTGTCGGTAATTCTACCAACATTAATAAATGACGATTAAGATAAGTGTGAAACATCTGGGAATGTTTATTTACGACGCCATTGGTAAACAACTTACTTTCTCAATCATATATAGACAAAAAAAAATAGAGATGGTAGAATTAGAATCTATTTTAAGGTGTTCAATCCTTCAACGTTGATAGTCTCTTAACCTCGATAATTCTGAAGCAGATACGAAAGGATGGAGAGTTAAATACTGCAGCCAAAGGGGAGGTACAGCAATTGAAGACGACAGTCCTCGCCAAATTCTTTCCCTTGATACTGGTAGCCATCAGTCCTTCCTATCTAAAGCACTCAGGCGGCCTCTCTTAACCGTCTTAGAGACCTTCCTGTCTGGAGAAAGTTGGTGAGAGACCTTCACGTTGCTTCACTTTTTAAACAACTTTCGTTCCTGGACTCAAACCAAGTCATGATGTTAATCTTCCTCTGCCTCCAGAAAAGTCTGTCCACCTGATTAAGTTCTGTATAAATATTAATTAATCATTTAATAGTAACCTTTGCAGATATAGGTTAATGAAAGACATGGGCGCCCCCCATCAATGTTATCTCGGTGACGCTATAGTTGGATCATAGAACTGAACTCAGTACCGTTATCTCCAGGAACATCACCTGAGATCGATACATGGATGACGTCCTTGTAATACCTGAGATCGATACATGGATGACGTCCTTGTAATACCTGAGATCGATACATGGATGACGTCCTTGTAATACCTGAGATCGATACATGGATGACGTCCTTGTAATACCTGACATCGATACATAGATAACGTCCTCGTAACACCTGACATCGATACATTGATGACATCCTTGCAACACCTGAGATCGATACATGGATGACGTCCTTGTAACACCTGAGATCGATAAATGGATGCAGTCCTTGTAACACCTGAGTTCGATACATGGATGCAGTCCTTGTAACACCTGAGGTCGATAAATGGATGCAGTCCTTGTAACACCTGAGGTCGATACATGGATGACGTCCTTGTAATACCTGAGATCGATACATAGATAACGTCCTCGTAACACCTGACATCGATACATTGATGGCATCCTTGCAACACCTGAGTTCGATACATGGATGAAGTCCTTGTAACACCTGAGGTCGATAAATGGATGCAGTCCTTGTAATACCTGAGGTCGATGCATGGATGACATCCTCATAACTACTTAAAAACATCTTGCCATCCATGACCTGAAGAGACGCCTCAATAAAGTTGAGACGGCAATCCAATTTACATCTGAAAAGACTAATGACACTTGCAATACCGAACTGTCATCCACCAAGGTAACGCATAAGATTTCATGTCTATAGAAAGTAACCTAAATCACTTATACTCCAGTATTAGTTAGGTGACTTATACTGGAGTCAGCAGCTCCAGTAGGAAGAATTTACCTATATACGTCAAACCTTCACTGAGCAACACTTCTCACTTTAAAATATGCGAGAAATGAGTCCTTCATAACGACTCTTCTCACACTAACAACTTCAGTGTGTAACTAGAGGCTGGGATCTCCCAGTGTGTAGCGGGAGGCTAATATCTCTCAGTATATGTATACCACAGGGTATGTGTAACAGTCTAGTATCTCCCAGTGTGTAACTAGAGGCTAATATTTCTCAGTATATATATGTAACACAGGGTATGTATAACAGGCTAGTATCTCCCAGTGTGTAACGGGAGGCTAATATCTCTCAGTATATGTATACCACAGGGTATGTGTAACAGTCTAGTATCTCCCAGTGTGTGTGTAACTAGAGGCTAATATTTCTCAGTATATATATGTAACACAGGGTATGTATAACAGGCTAGTATCTCCCAGTGTGTAACGGGAGGCTAATATCTCTCAGTATATGTGTACCACAGGGTATTTGTAACAGCCTAGTATCTTCCAGTGTGTGTGTAACTAGAGGCTAATATTTCTCAGTATATATGTGTAACACAGGGTATGTATAACAGGCTAGTATCTTCCAGTGTGTAACTAGAGGCCAATATTTCTCAGTATATGTATACCACAGGGTATTTGTAACAGCCTAGTATCTCCCAGTGTGTGTGTAACGAGAGGCTAATATTTCTCAGTACATATGTGTACCACAGGGTATGTGTAACTACAGAACAGTATCTCTAATCCCTGACTGGTGACACGTGATATGCAGCCAAACTTAATTATTATTATTATTATCAAGGGGGAAGCGCTAAACCCGGAGGATTATACAGCGCCTGGGGGGGGGGAAGTGGAAGGCATTCAGGCTTAATTCGGGCAACTGGAGCACAGATCCAATTCCCTAAATCAAGAGCCCCTCACCAAACATCAAGGAACCTTCCTTGAGGGGAGCCAAACTTAAACATCGTGTATTAGACGAACTGGATGGTTGGCTAATAAGCCAACCATCCAGTCTCACCCGGATTAACACGGTAAAAAATCCCATACATAATGTTATATTTAGCTGATAAACACGTACGGATTTAGGTATAAGCTAAGCAAGCTAAAGCTTAGAATCTCTCAAAATATCACTTTTTTTTTATTAGCTGACACCTAAATTCTGCTCTAGGAATTAAATACAGTCATTCAGTGGGAACGAATTCGAAAAATTTTGACAAGAACATATATCTTTTAACTGAACAATTAAGATAAGATAAGATTTCGTTCGGATTTTTAACCCCGGAGGGTTAGCCACCCAGGATAACCCAAGAAAGTCAGTGCGTCATCGAGGACTGTCTAACTTATTTCCATTGTGGTCCTTAATCTTGTCCCCCAGGATGCCACCCACACCAGTCCACTAACACCCAGGTACCTATTTGCTGCTAGGTGAACAGAACAACAGGTGTAAGGAAACGTGTCAAATGTTTCCACCCGCCGGGAATCGAACCCGGTCCCTCCGTGTGTGAAGCGGGAGCTTTAGCCACCAGACCACCGGGCCACAATTAAAGGCACTCTAATGGAGTGACCCCCCCCCCCTTCCCCCCGGCACGGATTAATGCATCAAAAAAAAATTATTAAAAACGTTATTCTCTACTAACACTTGGTAAATAGCGGAGCTACAGTTCCCATAGCTCAGAGCTTCACCATGTCTAAATCCAGCCCAGTTGATGAACGATCAACAGAACTAACATTCATCACCTGTCACGAAGAAACACTCAATAGATTCCTCAAACGCTCCCTCGATGGGGGTTTCAGCATCGTAAATGGGCTCTCGATCGTCTTCCCGATAGGGTGGAATGTGTTTCCATTCACCATTAAGAAGCTTGAGTTCCGCCTGATGCTCCTCACAAAGAAAACTGTTTAAAATGAAAAATACAGTTTCCTTAGACTGGTCAGGTTGATTCATGCAAGTTGTTTACCGTAAAAACTGAAGTATTTGATAAGGAAGTGCATCACTATAGACATTTAGACGGACTGCTGCTATATATATATATATATATATATATATATATATATATATATATATATATATATATATATATATATATGTCGTGCCGAATATGTAAAACTGGTCAATTAGCAAGAACTCATTTGAAATTAAGTCCTTTCTAAAATTTTCTCTTATACGTTTAAAGTTTATTTTTTTTCATTAATGTTGATGTAAAAATTTATAATTTTGCACCAAAAGAATCTTAGAAAACTTACCTAACCTTATTATAACAAGAACAATTTATTTTAGCCTAACCCAAGTAAATATATTTTAGATTTGTTTACAATAATTTAATACTAAACAAACACAGTGAAATATATTTTTTTTCGTTAGGTTCAGAATGATTTTGGCGAAATTATTGCATACACAAATTTTCACTTGTCCTATATGGCAAGATGAACGTTGCTATTTAAGCCAAGATCGTAAGTTCTGCCTATTCTGCACGACATATATATATATATATATATATATATATATATATATATATATATATATATATATATATATATATATATATATATATATATATATATATATATATATATATATATATATATATATATATATATATATAATATATATATATAATATATATATATATATATATATATATATATATATATATATATATATATATATATATATATATATATATATATATATAATATATATATATATATATATATATATATATATATATATATATATATATATATATATATATATATATATATATATATATATATATATATATATATATATATATATATATATACATAAATTTGTGTGTATTATTGTACCCATGAACGAGCGGAATTAATCAATATCAACACTGCAACTAGCCAAGGAGTCGAACCATGCTGCTTTGGCCTGCCTCATGGTGAGCAAAATCACATGACGCAAACGCAAGACTGACACACTGAACATCTCAACTCCTGGCTGAGGGACTGATTACCTGAAACTCCTTCTCATCTTCCACCATTTATCTCTGTATTGGACTGAGGAAGCCACTAGCTGGTGATACATTTTCACAGCAAAGGTATCCAAGCGTTCCACAAGTGTTTTATTTATCATCTTACTGGCTTTCTTAGCTGTTTATATGTAACGTAATGTTGATAAGACATAGGCAACAGTTAGGCATGTTTATTCCGAAACGTTTCGCCTACACAGTAGGCGTCTTCAGTCGAGTACAGAAAGTAGGCAGAAGCAGTAGAGATATGAAGATGTAATCAATCCATCACCCATAAAGACGAAGGTTTGAGGTTTTCAGTCCCTCAGCCTGGAGAAGGGTTCTGTTCCATAGTCTGAAACAATGTGAAGATCAAGCGACAGTGTGGACACTTATATACTGTCGGAAGGAGAGGTACATAGTAGTAGTAACAATGTAATCACTGAGAGGTCCCGTTCCTCTCAGATCCAACCATCCTCTCATGAACAATGTTGGGGTTTGAACATTAAAATGGTATAAAATACCGACAGGTTGTTAGGTAAGACACATATGCAACAGTTAGGTATCTTTATTATGAAACGTTTCGCCTACACAGTAGGCTTCTTCAGTCGAGTACAGAAAAGTTGATAGAAGCAGAAGATACTTGAAGACGATGTAATCAGTCCATCACCCTTAAACACCCTTAAAGTTTTGAGGTGGTCAGTCCCTCAGTCTGGAGAAGAGCATTGTTCCATAGTATGAAACAATATGGAGATGAAGTGACAGGATGGAGCTTTATATAGCGCCAAGAGGTGAGACGTAGGTCACTAGGAGAGGTAAGAACTCAGATGTTGAAAGGTCAGGTCCCTCTCAAATCCAGCCGCTCTCACTAGTGGAAGTTGTCGAAGTTGATACCTAACTGTTGCATATGTGTCTTACCTAACAATGTTGGGGTTTAGGATAATACTAAATGCCTTACACAAATAACCCGCACTTAGAGGAGAGGAGCTGACCACGACGTTTCGGCTTCGTCTTTGTAAATGCCTTCCTCTCCCACTATATTGTAAAATGCTCCAAACTTCACAACACTCGTGACTTAATCTGATCCATCTTTTTTCTTCTTCTCCCTCTTCCTCTTTCCTCTTTCCTTTTCTCCTTTGGGTTGTCTTTCTTCTGGCCTGTGTATTTGTTCTTTATTTATTTATTTCCCCCCCCTGGGTGTTCTTACTCTTACCCTCTGTGGGCACCAAGCTCCCTTGTGGGCACCTAGCTCCCTTGTGGGCACCTAGCTCCCTTGTGGGCACCGAACTCCCTTGTGGGCATCTAGCTCCCTTGTGGGCACCTGGCTCCCTTGTGGGCACCGAGCTCCTTTGTGGGCATCTAGCTCCCTTGTGGGCACCTGGCTCCCTTGTGGGCACCTGGCTCCCTTGTGGGCACTTGGCTCCCTTGTGGGCACCTAGCTCCCTTGCAGTGCTCCTCTTTCTTAGTATCTGACTGGCTCCTCCTCCTCTTACTACCTCTACTACCTTCCACCTCCACTACTACCACCTCCACTACTACTACTACCATCACCTCCTGCCAATATATATACCCATCCTGCTCTCCTTTTCCTTAGTGTGACTTTGTAAATGGTCCAAGTCGGACCGTCGTCGTCATCTCCTCTTTTCTATGTGCGGTTTATTTGTATATTTTCCAGTCACTGACGCCTATATAAACCGTCAGTCTTCTTGCCTTTGCTCCAGATTCTCCTCCACCATGAAGCTGTCAACACTAACTCCAAGGCCGAGGGACTGATTACCTCATCTTTTGTATATAGTTCTACTGTCTTCCTATTATGTCCTAGAATCTGTATTGATAAAGCCACTGGATGGCGAAACGTCTACAATAAAGATATCCAGATGTTGCACATGTGTCTTAACTTTCATTCAAGATAACAGAAATAGGAACTTTTACTTTCAGACTGAGAAACTCGGAACTGCAGATTCAAAACGCATATAGAAAAACCTCACAATTTGAGAGTTTGTTATATTGGAATAAATAACGGCAAAGTTATCCATATCGTAGATTTTCAGTTCACTTATAATTTCAGTTGCGTGTGATTTTAACGACTTCAGCCTCAAAGAAATATAAAAAAAAATACTTCTCATTCTACAGACTTGGACTGATGTTCCACAGAATTTATTTGGTTTTTCATAAATTCCAGATCAGTGTAACTGAGGGACAATGATGAGGATGTCTTAGACAACACTGAACTCTTCTCCAGGTTGAGGGACTGACTACCTCAAATACTTTTTCTCCAAGGTTGATGGACTGATTACATAATCATTTCACTACTTCACCCGCTACCTTTATATTTGACAGGCGATACGTTTCAGCAACAAAGAAACCCAATTGTTGCACATGTGTCTTAATCTTCAACTTGTCGGGAATTTTGCAACGTTACCATCACAATGCAATCATGAAAACAGGGACAATGTCGTTAAAATGCTCAGTCTTGAGGGACTTCAAGAACTGACTGGCCAGGAACAGCCTATAACCATTCTAGGGACTTCAAGAACTGACTGGTGAGTAATAGCCTATCACCATTCTAGGGACTTTAATTAAGAACTAATTGGCCAGGAATAGCCTATAACCATTCCAGGGACTTCAAGAACTGACTGGCCAGGAATAGCCTATAACCATTCTAGGGACTTCAAGAACTGACTGGTGAGTAATAGCCTATCACCATTCTAGGGACTTTAATTAAGAACTAATTGGCCAGGAATAGCCTATAACCATTCCAGGGACTTCAAGAACTGACTGGTCAGTAATAGCCTATCACCATTCTAGGGACTTTAATTAAGAACTAATTGGCCAGGAATAGCCTATAACCATTCTAGGGACTTCAAGAACTGACTGGTCAGTAATAGCCTATCACCATTCTAGGGACTTCAAGAACTGACTGGTCAGTAATAGCCTATCACCATTCTAGGGACTTTAATTAAGAACTAATTGGCCAGGAATAGCCTATAACCATTCTAGGGACTTCAAGAACTGACTGGTCAGTAATAGCCTATCACCATTCTAGGGACTTCAAGAACTGACTGGTCAGTAATAGCCTATCACCATTCTAGGGACTTCAAGAACTGACTGGTCAGTAATAGCCTATCACCATTCTAGGGACTTCAAGAACTGACTGGTCAGTAATAGCCTATCACCATTCTAGGGACTTCAAGAACTGACCGGCGTTTATCTTGTACGGTTCACAGAGCGCTGCGTAACGATGGGCAATTTAATTCTAGTTCCTTGGAATAAAAGTCCTTCACTATCATCAATATCCCTTAAAGGGCAACCAACTTCTTGCAGTTATCGACTGGTTGGGACTCCAAGGGTATCTGCAACATTATAAGCAATGCTAATTCCGTCTACAGCAATTAGTTGCAGGCGATCGTCTTATCGTGTGAGAGGAGGGCTTAGCTCATCTAAGATGGGAACCAACCACCTAAGATGCCAGCACCAAGCCTTCCTGCGTCTTATTGATGATCTCAGAGCAGCGAATGAGAGCACAGGGAGAGGAGAGACACGAGGAAGATAAGAGAGACAAGACAGATGAGAGAGACAAGGAAGATGGGAGAGACAAGAATGATGGGAGAGGCATGAATGATGGGGAGAGAAAATAGGAGAGACAAGAATGATGGCATAGACAAGAAAGATGGCAGAGACAAGATGGGAGAGACAAAGAAAATAAGAGACTCAAGAAATCGTAATGACACGATTGCAAATAAACCATACCCCCGGCCGGGATTGAACCCGCGGTCATAGAGTCTCAAAACTCCAGCCCGTCGCGTTAGCCACTAGACCAGCTAGCCACAATAAGATTCATCCAACTAGGTATATTTCTACACCATAGGAAAGTTAGCACATTCGTGGTCACAGAGGTGCCTGTGCTAACTTTCCTATGGTGTAGAAATATACCTAGTTGGATGAATCTTATTGTGGCTAGCTGGTCTAGTGGCTAACGCGACGGGCTGGAGTTTTGAGACTCTATGACCGCGGGTTCAATCCCGGCCGGGGGTATGGTTTAAAATAAGAGACAAAAATAAGAGAAAATGAAGACACCAGAATAATGGTAAACACAAAACAGAGGCAGACAATAAATACACCTGGAACCTCACACTTCATGGTAGTTCATTAGCTAAAGATTCAAATAAGTGAAACTTGTTTGAACAGAAGACAGTGCTGAAGCAAAAGTGATTCTGGAGTCAGATTCTAAACGGAAAATACTAGTTCGACAATATGTAGACGAGAAACTTTGATACTAGAAACTAGAGTGAAGTTAGAAGACAAGTTTTTATGTATTATGTACATATGGAGGTGCATATGCAATTATGCAAAATAACCACAGAGGATAGGCTCTAGATCTTTCTTGTTTGCAATTAAGACATCAAGAACTTGAAATGTTGCAGAAATGAGTAGGAAGTCTAAGAATATTAGTTCTAGCTGGAATGTTCCTCTGGCCTAATCTGTTTGGACTTCCCATTCATTTATGCAACACTGCAAGCTCCTGATAAGTTGATTGCAACACGAAAGAACCAGAGCTGTCATTCAACCCCCCTCCCCTCGTGGTTGTTTTGCATCTTGTAGCATTTATTCGCGATTATTGCATATTCAACTAAATTAATATCTAACAAGTTTTCCCAGTGCTTATTTAATGTTACGAAAAATCTGATATTAACTACTTATGATTCATATTGTCATAACATTATATTCATTAAATTATAAAGTTATGGATGAACAGAGTATTGAAAACAGGACAAAACTGACCAAAATGGAACAGGCAACACTGGAGAGGATCAGTACATACTGCCAAAACTGTTTAGTCACAGCTACACGTACCTACATGGAAATAAGTCACTCTGTCTGACTTTTTTGGGTTATCCCAGGTTCTCTACACATATGCTGCTATGTATGATAATTCTATGTAACTGTATTTGTGTATACCTGAATAAATTTACTTACTTACTTACTTAAGTGTAGTTTATCGTATTGTCCGGCGTATAAGGCGCGCAGTGAGGCAGGGGAGAGAAAGTGAGGAACTGAAAGGTGAAGGGGTAAGGAGGGTAAGGGGAGAGTGAGGGAGAGGGAAAGAGAAGGGTGGAAGAATGAAAGGAGAAAAGGAGAGTAGAGGAAGGGCAATGTGAAACAAGCAATAACAGCATAAATAACATTGAAAATCACAAACCAGGAGACATTAGCAGGAAGAACCAACAATTACTGGACTCACTTGTTACATACAAGCTGACAGTATCACTCGTTGATGGATTAACCACAGTCAGTAGCCTACCCTAGAGTGCTGGATGTTCTTATAGCGTTTGTGGTAATCTGGAGGATTCTGGTGTCTATACTGCCATGTTTATAATGATCTGGCTGAATATGGCGTCTGTACAGCTATGTTATTTATGATCTGGTGGAGTCTGGCGTCTATATTGCCATGTTAATGATGATCTGGTGGGGATTGGCGTCTATATTGCCATGTTAATGATGATCTGGTGGAGTCTGGAGTCTATATTGCCATGTTAATGATGATCTGGTGGAGTCTGGAGTCTATATTGCCATGTTAATGATGATCTGGTGGAGTCTGGAGTCTATATTGCCATGTTAATGATGATCTGGTGGAGTCTGGAGTCTATACTATGTTATCATTCGTATAACCAGACTTGTAGCTTGTTATGTCTTGTAGCTCTGGTAGCTAGTAACTAGGCTTCCGCTGCTCTCTACCAAATGACCTGATATTTTCCTGCATCTTAGTTCCCGTTTATGTCCACAGGTAAGACCACAGGTAAACGTTGTAAGAGGTAGTGGATGGATAGACAGAAGACGGTTTTCCTACCAGAAAAAGAGTCAGGAAGTGGAGGTGGGAACTATTGACTATAACAAACAATAAACAACACCAGGTAGTAGAGACCCCTTGGTTATGTTGATACCAATATGCGTGACAAAAGTCAACTGGATGTGAAGGCGGTCATACCACAGTAGTCAGGGTGATTTATTGGTTTAATTACATGATCTAGCAAAGGTTAAATAACTGATAAGAATAAAAAACTTTCCACAACGGTATAGATAGCATGGAACAAGCAATGGAAATGGTGAACTATAAACCCCGGTTACTGGATGCATCAGCGGACACCCTGACAACACTTCAAACCACAAGGTATTGTAGGTGTTATTGTAACCACGAAACAAGTGGTATTGATCAATAACAACACTGCACTAGGCATGGAGTCGAACCCATGTTGTTTTGGCCCGCCTCATGGTGAGAGACAACGCATAACGCTTTAGACCACTAGACCACACAATGTGGTCTAGTGGTCTTAAGCGTCACGTGGAGGTAGAGGAACTCACACTCTCACTCACAGGGTTTAACAAGGCTATATTTAAAGTTCCTAATTTTATTGACAAGCTGAGAGCCGTTACCTACATCAGTTCTTTTGACAGCATCTCTGATAGACCATAGCAGAGTTGCTTTCAGAGACCCCACAGTGCTTTCAGAGACCCCACAGTGCTTTCAGAGACCCACAGTGCTTTCAGAGACCCCACAGTGCTTTCAGAGACCCCACAGTGCTTTCAGAGACCGCACAGTGCTTTCAGAGACCCCACAGTGCTTTCAGAGACCCCACAGTGCTTTCAGAGATCCCACAGTGCTTTCAGAGATCCCACAGTGCTTTCAGAGATCCCACAGTGCTTTCAGAGATCCCACAGTGCTTTCAGAGATCCCACAGTGCTTTCAGAGACCCCACAGTGCTTTCAGAGATCCCACAGTGCTTTCAGAGACCCCACAGTGCTTTCAGAGATCCCACAGTGCTTTCAGAGATCCCACAGTGCTTTCAGAGATCCCACAGCTCTTTTAGAGATCCCACAGTGCTTTCAAAGACCCCACAGTGCTTTCAGAGATCCCACAGTGCTTTCAGAGAACCCACAGTGCTTTCAGAGAACCCACAGTGCTTTCAGAGATCCCACAGTGCTTTCAGAGAACCCACAGTGCTTTCAGAGAACCCACAGTGCTTTCAGAGAACCCACAGTGCCTTTAGAGAACCCACAGTGCTTTCATTGACCCCACAGTGCTTTCAGAGATCCCACAGTGCTTTCAGAGAACCTACAGTGCTTTCAGAGAACCCACAGTGCTTTCAGAGATCCCACAGTGCTTTCAGAGACCCCACAGTGCTTTCAGAGATCCCACAGTGTTTTCAGAGATTGACTTGTATTTAAGAAATGATACGAAATAATCAAGTTAGAAGTGGAACACGAAGTGTTTTAACTAAAGCAAAATAAATACTGGTTCTTATGGACAAATTGATATGTAGCAAGAAGATGCAACGTAAATCCCAGTAGCAAGAAGATGCAACGTAAATCCCAGTAGCAAGTAGATGCAACGTAAATCCCAGTAGCAAGAAGATGCAACGTAAATCCCAGTAGCAAGAAGATGCAACGTAAATCCCAGTAGCAAGAAGATGCAACGTAAATCCCAGTAGCAAGAAGATGCAACGTAAATCCCAGTAGCAAGAAGATGCAACGTAAATCCCAGTAGCAAGTAGATGCAACGTAAATCCCAGTAGCAAGAAGATGCAACGTAAATCCCAGTAGCAAGAAGATGCAACGTAAATCCCAGTAGCAAGTAGATGCAACGTAAATCCCAGTAGCAAGAAGATGCAACGTAAATCCCAGTAGCAAGAAGATGCAACGTAAATCCCAGTAGCAAGTAGATGCAACGTAAATCCCAGTAGCAAGAAGATGCAACGTAAATCCCAGTAGCAAGAAGATGCAACGTAAATCCCAGTAGCAAGAAGATGCAACGTAAATCCCAGTAGCAAGAAGATGCAACGTAAATCCCAGTAGCAAGAAGATGCAACGTAAATAAATCACACAAAGATGAGCCATACAATGACACATACAGCTGCAGGAGGCACCGCGGTGGTGCATCAAACACTGGCTTTCGAAGAATTAAGAAAACCGCAGAGGGGGAAGAAGAGTTTGGATAAAATAAGAACATAAGAACATAAGAACGAAGGAACACTGCAGAAGGCCTACTGGCCCATGTGAGGCAGGTCCAAGTTTCCTACCGGCTTAAGCCAATGCACCCAACCTAGTCAGGTCAGGTCACATTGACTTAAGGGAGGAACACGGCAACCGACCTGGTAGCACAAGCAATCAGGTCCAACTCACACCCACCCACATCCACTCATGTATTTATCCAACCTATTTTTAAAGCTACACAACGTTCTGGCCTCTATAACTGTACTCGGGAGTTTGTTCCACTCATCCACAACTCTATTACCAAACCAGTACTTTCCTATATCCTTCCTGAATCTGAATTTTTCCAACTTAAAACCATTGCTGCGAGTCCTATCTAGGCTAGATATTTTCAGCACACTATTTACATCCCCTTTATTTATTCCTGTCTTCCATTTATACACCTCAATCATATCCCCCCTAATTCTACGTCTTTCTAGAGAGTGCAGATTCAGGGCCCTTAGTCTATCCTCATAGGGAAGGTTTCTGATACATGGGATCAACTTTGTCATCCTCCTTTGTACATTTTCCAGAGAATTTATATCCATCCTGTAATACGGTGACCAAAACTGTGCAGCATAATCTAAATGAGGCCTAACCAAGGATGTATAGAGTTGAAGAACAACCTGAGGACTCCTATTATTTATGCTTCTTGATATGAAGCCAAGGATTCTATTAGCTTTATTGCAAACACTTATGCACTGTTGTCTTGGTTTCAGATTACTGCTAACCAGAACTCCTAAATCTTTTTCGCAATCCGTAATATTAAGATCTACATTATTTAGTTTATATGTGGCATGGTTATTGTCCTGTCCAACATTTAGAACTTTGCATTTGTCTATATTAAACTGCATCTGCCACTTCTCCGACCACTGCATCAGTCTATTCAAATCTTCCTGGAGTGCTCGAATGTCCTCGTCAGAATGAATTCGACGGCCTATTTTGGTGTCATCGGCAAACTTGCCGATGTCGCTCTTTATGCCCTCATCTATGTCGTTTATGTAGATTGTGAACAGCAGGGGGCCCAACACTGACCCCTGTGGAACACCGCTCGTGACGCTTCCCCACTCTGATTTCTCCCCATTTATGCAAACTCTCTGCTGCCTATTTGTCAACCATGCCTCTATCCAGGAAAAAATTTCTCCTCCTATTCCATGTGCTTTAATTTTCCTCAATAGTCTCTGATGTGGGACCCTGTCAAAAGCCTTACTGAAGTCCATATACACAATATCATATTCATTACCATGATCTACCTCCTCAAATACCTTAGTGAAAAAAGTTAATAAATTCGTAAGGCAGGAACGCCCCTTTGTAAAACCATGCTGAGATTCGTTGATTAATTTATGCTTTTCAAGGTGGCTACGAACTGCCTCGGCAATTATTGATTCCATAAATTTTCCCACTATGGAGGTTAGGCTTATTGGTCTATAGTTCGAAGCTAAGGACCTGTCACCTGTTTTGAAAATAGGTATCACATTTGCCATTTTCCACTTATCTGGCACCATGCCAGTTTGTAGTGATATGTTGAAAAGATTAGCCAAAGGTGTGCTAAGCTCCTCTTTACATTCCTTTAGAACCCTTGCATACAGTTCATCAGGGCCTGGGGATTTGTTAGGTTTTAATTTATCTATTTGCCTAAGGACCATGTCACTTGTGACTCTAATCGTGCACAGTTTATTATCGTCCTGTTCTACTTAATTTATCATTTCTGGAATATCGCTGGTATCCTCCTGTGTAAAAACTGAGAGGAAGTATGTGTTAAAAATTCTACACATTTCCTTATCACTGTCAGTGAGCTGACCCGAGGAACTTTTGAGTGGGCGTATCTTGTCCCTGATCTTACTTCTGTATACCTGAAAGAATCCTTTTGGGTTAGTCTTCGATTCTCTTGCAACTTTAACCTCATAATCTCTTTTTGCTTTTCTAATTCCCTTTTTTATTTCTCTCTTTAACTGAATATATCGATTTCTTAATTGCCCCTCTCCTCTTTTGATTTGCCTATATATGCCTCTCTTTTGACCAATCAGATATTTTAATCTATTGTTCATCCATTTAGGATCATTTTTGTTTGATCTGATTTCCCTATTTGGAACATAATTTGACTGAGCAGCTAGAACTATGCCCTGGAAAGCATCATATCGGCAACCATCACCACAATAGTACGTAACAAAAATGATGGACACAGAAGATTGTGCGGATAATCAGAGACATTTGTACTTGGTTATTATCTATCGACATGGCAATAATGTTTTAAGTATATATCGTAAGTGATCCCAACGATACAGACGAGACAGATGACAACCTATATGGTTGTTATACTCGCTGTAAAATTAATACACCCGAGATACAATACCATCATATAGCTGATATTATCTTTTAATCAACACTTAATACAAGAATCCCTACCGGGTGTGCTAGCAATACTGGAACCTAAATTGTCAGCTCACGACATATATATATATATATATATATATATATATATATATATATATATATATATATATATATATATATATATATATATATACGTATATATGTCGCGCCGAATAGGCAGAACTTGCCATCTTGGCTTAAATAGCAACGCTCATCTTGCTATATAGGACAAGCGAAAATTTGTGAATGCAATAATTTCGCCAAAATCATTCTGAACCTAACGAAAAAAATATATTTCACTGTGTTTGTTTAGTATTAAATTATTGTAAACAAATCTAAAATATATTTAGTTGGGTTAGGCTAAAATAAATTGTTCTTGTTATAATAAGGTTAGGTAAGTTTTCTAAGATTCTTTTGGAGCAAAATTAAAAATTCTTACATTAACATTAACATCTTTAAACGTATAAGAGAAAATTTTAGAAAGGACTTAATTTTAAATGAGTTCTTGCTAATTGACCAGTTTTACATATTCGGCACGACATTATATATATATATATATATATATATATATATATATATATATATATATATATATATATATATATATATATATATATATATATGAAAGATAAGGATGTACAGGGATGTGTTTGGAAGGACTAACAGCAATGACAGTGTCGAATACAGGTCAAAAATCACCTGAAAATTTTCCGAGAACGCTCGATCTCTTGTCCCCCGTGATTCTTAGTTCAGCCGCTCAGTTTCCGGAGTCAAAACAATCTTTTGCGAGACTTTAATTCAAAGTATTAACTATGGAAATCACAGGAATGGAGCTAGGGGAGGGGAGGGGAGGGGAGGGGAGGGGAGAGATGATGGTGGACATTAGACCAAAGACTAACACCTCCCATTTCGGTAGGAGCGAGTGGAGACGAATGTTTTTCATGACTTGACTTGCTGTTGGAGTGTGAGCAAAGTAACATTTATGACGGTATTCAGGGAAACCAGAGGCAGGAAGTAGAGTACCTGCACTCTGAAGGAGCGTCTTAATATACTGCAGGTTTTAACTGAAGCGAAGGAGTGCTGCTGACAATATAGTGATGGAGTGAATGATGGCGGAAATTTTCCTTCTTTTCCTGGTCACAATATCTCGGTGGGAAATTGCGGAAGTGTTAATTTTTTTTTAATTCTGTTAATCTGGAAACACACATAAAAAAGACAGTGTCTTATATACACATTCTGAACGAAATTTTGACACTGCAAAACGTATAAATACAAAGAAATTATGAACTTCCAGTTGCTGATCAAGGTGTAAAAGACAGGAGCATGGTGGTGATAACTACGTTCCTCAGGGTGCTACAGGAGCATGGTGGTGATAACTACGTTCCTCAGGGTGCTACAGGAGCATGGTGGTGATAACTACGTTCCTCAGGGTGCTACAGGAGCATGGTGGTGATAACTACGTTCCTCAGGGTGCTACAAGAGCATGGTGGTGATAACTACGTTCCTCAGGGTGCTACAGGAGCATGGTGGTGATAACTACGTTCCTCAGGGTGCTACAAGAGCATGGTGGTGATAACTACGTTCCTCAGGGTGCTACAGGAGCATGGTGGTGATAATTACGTTCCTCAGGGTGCTACAAGAGCATGGTGGTGATAACTACGTTCCTCAGGGTGCTACAGGAGCATGGTGGTGATAGCTACGTTCCTCAGGGTGCTACAGGAGCATGGTGATGATAGCTACGTTCCTCAGGGTGCTACAAGAGCATGGTGGTGATAACTACGTTCCTCAGGGTGCTACAGGAGCATAAGAACATAAGAACATAAGAACGAAGGAACACTGCAGAAGGCCTACTGGCCCATGCGAGGCAGGTCCAAGTCTCCTACCGGCTTAAGCCAAAGCACCCAACCTAGTCAGGTCAGGTCACATTGACTTGAGGGAGGAACACGGCAACCGACCTGTTAGCACAAGCTATCAGGTCTAACTCACACCCACCCACATCTACTCATGTATTTATCCAACCTATTTTTAAAGCTACACAACGTTCTGGCCTCTATAACAGTACTTGGGAGTTTGTTCCACTCATCCACAACTCTATTACCAAACCAGTACTTTCCTATATCCTTCCTGAATCTGAATTTTTCCAACTTAAAACCATTGCTGCGAGTCCTGTCTAGGCTAGATATTTTCAGCACACTATTTACATCCCCTTTATTTATTCCTGTCTTCCATTTATACACCTCAATCATATCCCCCCTAATTCTACGTCTTTCTAGAGAGTGCAGTTTCAGGGCCCTTAGTCTATCCTCATAGGGAAGGTTTCTGATACATGGGATCATCTTTGTCATCCTCCTTTGTACATTTTCCAGAGAATTTATATCCATTCTGTAATACGGTGACCAAAACTGTGCAGCATAATCTAAATGAGGCCTAACCAAGGATGTATAGAGTTGAAGAACAACCTGAGGACTCCTATTATTTATGCTTCTTGATATGAAGCCAAGGATTCTATTAGCTTTATTGCGAACACTTATGCACTGTTGTCTTGGTTTCAGATTACTGCTAACCAGAACTCCTAAATCTTTTTCGCAATCCGTAATATTAAGATCTACATTATTTAGTTTATATGTGGCATGGTTATTGTCCTGTCCAACATTTAGAACTTTGCATTTGTCTATATTAAACTGCATCTGCCACTTCTCCGACCACTGCATCAGTCTATTCAAATCTTCCTGGAGTGCTCGAATGTCCTCGTCAGAATGAATTCGACGGCCTATTTTGGTGTCATCGGCAAACTTGCCGATGTCGCTCTTTATGCCCTCATCTATGTCGTTTATGTAGATTGTGAACAGCAGGGGGCCCAACACTGACCCCTGTGGAACACCGCTCGTGACGCTTCCCCACTCTGATTTCTCCCCATTTATGCAAACTCTCTGCTGCCTATTTGTCAACCATGCCTCTATCCAGGAAAAAATTTCTCCTCCTATTCCATGTGCTTTAATTTTCCTCAATAGTCTCTGATGTGGGACCCTGTCAAAAGCCTTACTGAAGTCCATATACACAATATCATATTCATTACCATGATCTACCTCCTCAAATACCTTAGTGAAAAAAGTTAATAAATTCGTAAGGCAGGAACGCCCCTTTGTAAAACCATGCTGAGATTCGTTGATTAATTTATGCTTTTCAAGATGGCTACGAACTGCCTCGGCAATTATTGATTCCATAAATTTTCCCACTATGGAGGTTAGGCTTATTGGTCTATAGTTCGAAGCTAAGGACCTGTCACCTGTTTTGAAAATAGGTATCACATTTGCCATTTTCCACTTATCTGGCACCATGCCAGTTTGTAGTGATATGTTGAAAAGATTAGCCAAAGGTGTGCTAAGCTCCTCTTTACATTCCTTTAGAACCCTTGCATACAGTTCATCAGGGCCTGGGGATTTGTTAGGTTTTAATTTATCTATTTGCCTAAGGACCATGTCACTTGTGACCCTAATAGTGCACAGTTTATTATCGTCCTGTTCTACATAATTTATCATTACTGGAATATCGCTGGTATCCTCCTGTGTAAAAACTGAGAGGAAGTATGTGTTAAAAATTCTACACATTTCCTTATCACTGTCAGTGAGCTGACCCGAGGAACTTTTGAGTGGGCCTATCTTGTCCCTGATCTTACTTCTGTATACCTGAAAGAATCCTTTTGGGTTAGTCTTCGATTCTTTTGCAACTTTAACCTCATAATCTCTTTTTGCTTTTCTAATTCCCTTTTTTATTTCTCTCTTTAACTGAATATATCGATTTCTTAATTGCGCCTCTCCTCTTTTGATTTGCCTATATATGCCTCTCTTTTGACCAATCAGATATTTTAATCTATTGTTCATCCATTTAGGATCATTTTTGTTTGATCTGATTTCCCTATTTGGAACATAATTTGACTGAGCAGCTAGAACTATGCCCTGGAAAGCATCATATCGGCAACCATCACCACCTACCTGACCCTTAGTCAGGTCATTCCAGTTCAGCCCACCTAAGTAATTTTTCAGTCCTATGAAATCAGCCAAGCGAAAGTCAGGGACGGAGACTTGATTGCCATTATTAGGGGAATTCCATGATATATTAAAACTGAGTGATTTGTGATCACTCTCCCCAAGCTCATCATTAACCTCAAGATTATTAATTAGTGTTTCCCTACTGGCAAGAACCAAGTCAAGGAGGTTATTTCCCCTAGTTGGCTCTGTCACAAACTGTTTTAAAAAACAATCCTGGATCGTATCAAGAAAGTCACCCGACTCTAAATTTCCTGTCAAATTGCTCCAGTCAATCTGTCTATAGTTGAAATCTCCCATTAGCACAACATTTTCGTATGTAGATGCCTTACGAATTTCGTCCCATAGAAGTTTACTGCACTCCCTATCAAGATTTGGGGCCCTGTAAATCACACCCAAAATTAGTTTTTCTCGGCCCTCGAGAAGCTGTAACCAAACAGATTCAGTGGCTGACGCTTCTAATTTAATATCTTGTCTAACACAACAATTTAAATTGTCTCTGGCATACATCGCTACTCCACCACCTTTCCTGTTGACCCTGTCAGTGTGGAATAATTTATAGCCTTGTATGTGACATTCAGAGGGCATCTCTCTATCTTTCAGATTGAGCCAGGTCTCTGTTATAGCAATAATATCTATGTTTCCTGCACTTGCAATTAATCTTAGCTCATCTATCTTATTTCTAACACTCCTGCTATTAGTATAGTAAACCTTAAGGGAGCTAGTCCCTTGCTGCCCTCTGCTGTCCCCCTTTGTTTGCTGGCCTGTTCTATTGTCTTTATTTATAACTTCATGCTGAATGCCTTTTATACATTTACTGTTTCCAACCCTAGTGTTGCAACCTGCTTGTTTCCCACACACACCCATACCTCTATCTTCCATCAGTTTAAAATCATAGGCATTTCACCAATGGCCTTCTCAATCGAGTCTGCAAGTGCTACCACCCCTGCCCCAGAGAGATGTACCCCATCCCTTGCATACATATCATGTTTGCCATAAAAGTTGTTCCAGTTGTCAATGAATGGGATTGCAAGTTCCTTGCAGTATCTGTCTAGCCAGCAATTTACACCAATTGCCCTAGACAACCATTCATTTCCTACTCCCCTTCTAGGCAAGATGCTACATATGATTGGGATCCCTCCCTTAGACTTAATGAAATCTATAGCTGACCTGTACTTATCTAGCAGCTCTTCTCTCCTACCCTTCCCAATATCATTTCCACCAGCACTGAGACAGATAATGGGCTTGTTCCCATTACCTGACATGATATTATCCAGCCTGTTGACAATGTCCCCAACACCAGCTCCAGGGAAGCACACTCTATCTCTCATCTTCTTATTCCTATTACAAAAAGCACGGTCAATATATCTTACCTGAGAGTCACCAACCACAAGAATGCGCTTACCTTCATTAGCAGGGGCAGTAGTACCCTTACCTTCACTGGCCACTGAAGTACATTCATCCTGGAGAACAGAGAAGCGATTTCCTACCTTCAGATCTTCACTCTTAACTTTCCTTACTCTGATGCGCCTCCCATTACTGTGAACAACTCGCCACTTGTAGCAGGTGCTGGGCTGCACCTCACTGCTGGTAGCCGTTGCTACCTCCCCAACTACAGCCTCCTCACAGCGAGAGACAGACTGCACCTCACTGCTAGAAGTCTCATTCCCCACAACTCCAGCCACCTCACACTCTCTCCCAGACCCATTGAGGTGGACCTTCAGCCTCCTAATCTCCTCCTGGAGAAGCAAGACCTCCTCCTTCAACTCTCCAACCTCAGTTTTTAAAACACTGCAGAAGCAAGCCATGCTTTGTAACCGTCCACGCTAATCCCCAAAGCAGCTCAGGGTCTGTGACCTCACGTGACGACTGACCACTGACCACTGATGATAGCTACGTTCCTCAGGGTGCTACAAAAGCATGGTGGTGATAACTACGTTCCTCAGGGTGCCACAGGAGCATGGTGGTGATAACTACGTTCCTCAGGGTGCTACAGGAGCATGGTGGTGATAACTACGTTCCTCAGGGTGCTACAGGAGCATGGTGGTGATAACTACGTTCCTCAGGGTGCTACAGGAGCATGGTGGTGATAACTACGTTCCTCAGGGTTCTACAGGAGCATGGTGGTGATAACTACGTTCCTCCTGGTGCTACAGGAGCATGGTGGTGATAACTACGTTCCTCCTGGTGCTACAGGAGCATGGTGGTGATAACTACGTTCCTCAGGGTGCTACAAGAGCATGGTGGTGATAACTACGTTCCTCAGGGTGCTACAGGAGCATGGTGGTGATAACTACGTTCCTCAGGGTGTTACAGGAGCATGGTGGTGAAAACTACGTTCCTCAGGGTGCCACAGGAGCATTGTGGTGATAACTACGTTCCTCAGGGTGCCACAGGAGCATGATGGTGATAACTACGTTCCTCAGGGTGCTACAGGAGCATGGTGGTGATAACTACGTTCCTCAGGGTACTACAGGAGCATGGTGGTGATAACCTCGTTCCTCAGGGTGCTAGAGGAGCATGGTGGTGATAACTACGTTCCTCAGGGTGCTACAAGAGCATGGTGGTGATAACTACGTTCCTCAGGGTGCTACAGGAGCATGGTGGTGATAAGTACGTTCCTTTGGGTGCTACAGGAGCATGGTGGTGATTACGTTCCTCAGGATGCTACAGGAGCATGGTGGTGATAACTACGTTCCTCTGGGTGATACAGGAGCATGGTGGTGATAACTACGTTCCTCAGGGTGCTACAGGAGCATGGTGGTGATAACTACGTTCCTCAGGGTGCTACAGGAGCATGGTGGTGATAACTACGTTCCTCAGGGTGCTACAAGAGCATGGTGGTGATAACTACGTTCCTCAGGGTGCTACAGGAGCATGGTGGTGATAACTATGTTCCTCAGGGTGCTACAGCAGCAAGGTGGTGATAACTACGTTCCTCAGGTTGCTACAGGAGCATGGTGGTGATAACTACGTTCCTCAGGGTGCTACCGGACCATGGTGGTGATAACTACGTTCCTCAGGGTGCTACAGGAGCATGGTGGTGATAACTACGTTCCTCAGGGTGCTACCGGACCATGGTGGTGATAACTACGTTCCTCAGGGTGCTACAGGAGCATGGTGGTGATTACGTTCCTCAGGGTGCTGCAGGAGTATGGTGGTGATAACTACGTTCCTCAGGGTGCTACAGGAGCATGGTGGTGATAACTACGTTCCTCAGCGTGCTACAGGAGCATGTTGGTGATAACTACGTTCCTCAGGGTGCTACAGGATCATGGTGGTGATAACTACGCTCCTCAGGGTGCTACAGGAGCATGGTGGTGATACCTACGTTCCTCAGGGTGCTACAGGAGCATGGTGGTGATAGCTGTGTTCCTCAGGGTGCTACAGGAGCATGGTGGTGATAACTACGATCCTCAGGGTGCTACAGGAGCATGGTGGTGATAACTACGATCCTCAGGGTGCTACAGGAGCATGGTGCTGATAGTTACGTTCCTCAGGATGCTACAGGAGCATGGTAGTGATAGCTACGTTCGTGAGGGTGCTACAGAAGCATGGTGGTTATAGGTACGTTCCTCATTGTGCTACAGGAGCATAGTGGTGATAGCTGCGTTCACCCTTGGTTCTACAAGACCATGGTGATGATAGCTACGTTCATTTAGAGCGCTACAGGTCCATGGTGGTGATAGCTACGTTCACCAAGGGTGCTTCAAGGAGCATTGCTGTGACAGGTACGTTCCTCCAAGAAGCTATAGGAGCATGGCGGTGATAGCTACGTTATCCATGATGCTACTGGATCATGGTAGAGATACCCAAGTTCATTCATTCTGCTACAGGGCCATGGTGGTGATAATTATGTTCATCCATGGTGCTTCACGAGCATGATGGTGATAGTTACGTTGGTCCATGGTGTTACAGGGCCATGGTGGTGATAGCTACGATCCTCAGGATACTTCAGGAGCATGGTGGTGATATCTACGTTCCTCAGGATGCTAAAGAAACATTGTGGTGATAGCTACGTTCGTCAGAATGCTAGAGCAGCATGGTGGTGATAGCTACTTTCCTCAGGATACTTCAGGAACATGGTGGTGATAGCTACGTTCCTCAGGATACTTCAGGAGCATGGTGGTGATAGCTACGTTCCTCAGGATACTTCAGGAGCATGGTGGTGATAGCTACGTTCCTCAGGATACTTCAGGAGCATGGTGGTGATAGCTACGTTCCTCAGGATGCTACATGAGCATGGTGGTGATAGCTACGTTCCTCAGGATGCTAAAGAAACATTGTGGTGATAGCTACGTTCGTCAGAATGCTAGAGCAGCATGGTGGTGATAGCTACTTTCCTCAGGATACTTCAGGAACATGGTGGTGATAGCTACGTTCCTCAGGATACTTCAGGAGCATGGTGGTGATAGCTACGTTCCTCAGGATACTTCAGGAGCATGGTGGTGATAGCTACGTTCCTCAGGATGCTACATGAGCATGGTGGTGATAGCTACGTTCCTCAGGGTGCTACAGGAGCATGGTGGTGATAGCAAAGTTCCTCAGGATGCTACAGGAGCATGGTGGTGATAGCTACGTTCCTCAGAATGCTAGAGCAACATGGTGGTGATAGGTACGTTCGTCAGAATGCTAGAGCAGCATGGTGGTGATAGCTACGTTCCTCAGGATGCTACAGGAGCATGGTGGTAATAGCTACGTTCCTCAGGATACTTCAGGAGCATGGTGGTGATAGCTACGTTCCTCAGGATGCTATTGGAACATTGTGGTGATAGCTACGTTCCTCAGGATACTTCAGGAGCATGGTGGTGATAGCTACGTTCCTCAGGATACTTCAGGAGCATGGTGGTGATAGCTACGTTCCTCAGGATGCTATTGGAACATTGTGGTGATAGCTACGTTCCTCAGGATACTCCAGGAGCATGGTGGTGATAGCTACGTTCCTCAGGATACTTCAGGAGCATGGTGGTGATAGCTACGTTCCTCAGGATACTTCAGGAGCATGGTGGTGATAGCTACGTTCCTCAGGATACTTCAGGAGCATGGTGGTGATAGCTACGTTCCTCAGGATACTTCAGGAGCATGGTGGTGATAGCTACGTTCCTCAGGATACTTCAGGAGCATGGTGGTGATAGCTACGTTCCTCAGGATACTTCAGGAGCATGGTGGTAATAGCTACGTTCCTCAGGATACTTCAGGAGCATGGTGGTGATAGCTACGTTCCTCAGGATGCTATTGGAACATTGTGGTGATAGCTACGTTCCTCAGGATACTCCAGGAGCATGGTGGTGATAGCTACGTTCCTCAGGATACTTCAGGAGCATGGTGGTGATAGCTACGTTCCTCAGGATACTTCAGGAGCATGGTGGTGATAGCTACGTTCCTCAGGATACTTCAGGAGCATGGTGGTGATAGCTACGTTCCTCAGGATACTTCAGGAGCATGGTGGTAATAGCTACGTTCCTCAGGATGCTACAGGAGCATGGTGGTGATAGCTACGTTCCTCAGGATACTTCAGGAGCATGGTGGTGATAGCTACGTTCCTCAGGATACTTCAGGAGCATGGTGGTGATAGCTACGTTCCTCAGGATACTTCAGGAGCATGGTGGTGATAGCTACGTTCCTCAGGATACTTCAGGAGCATGGTGGTGATAGCTACGTTCCTCAGGATGCTACAGGAGCATGGTGGTGATAGCTACGTTCGTCAAGGTGTGAGTAGCTACATTACTCGCACACATTACAAGATGTGCTCCAGGATGAGCAATATGGTGGAACGCGAACTCTAGCACAACTAATACGTTAATCTGGAGAATTTTGTTAACAGCATATTAACTGTAAATTGCTATATTGTAAATGAGGAAAAGCAATTATCAAGCAAGTTGTTCAGCAAGATAATCAAGAATTATTGAAGGATTACTTATCCAACCTTAATAGTTGGATATCTCTCTCCCCAATTTCTAATATTACAAGAACCTTATAGTGAACTGCTGTACAAAGACGACAGAGTTCTTGCTAACTGACCAATTTTACCTATTCGGCACTTCATAATATATATATATATATATATATATATATATATATATATATATATATATATATATATATATATATATATATATATATATATATATATATGCAATAAGATCACAGTAAACAGGTGATTTCAAAATATGCAAAACAACCACTTTGAAAGAATAGAGAAATTCCAAGCGCTTTCGTGACTATTCACATTATCAAGGAACTTGATAACATTATCATAGTTCCTTGATAATGTGAGTAGTCACGAAAGCGCTTGGAATTTCTCTATTCTTTCAGAGTGGTTGTTTTGCATATATATATATATATATATATATATATATATATATATATATATATATATATATATATATATATATATATATATATATATATATATATATATATATATGAGAGATAGGGATGTACAAGACTACAAGATAGGGATGTACAAGATTCGAAGATTACAAGAACCTTTCAGTGAACAGCTGTACAATTACGACAGACATCATAACCAAGCGCTAAACCCGCAAGCGTCTTACAACGAAGACGACAGATAACATTAGAGGAAAGGGGAACATCAGTGTAAGATTCGACCATAACAGTTTACTGTGAAGACATTGTAATTGGTTTACAAAACCGGTAAGTTGAGGAGTTAGCCACTTGTGTATCATCTGGGAATCTTCACTGAGAATAAGTTTCACCAGCCAGTGACTTCTTCAGTCCAGTACAGAGAAGAACGGTGAAAGATGCAGAGGAATTTGAGGTAATCAGTCCCTAAGCCTGGAGTCGATGTGTTCAATCAATCAATCTTCAGAAAAGTTCAGCATATGCTAGAAGTGGCTTGTATACTGCATTCAGGCGAGTAGCAACAGGAGGCGGCAGCGTCACAATTGGATAAATCCACTGGTGTAAGTAGGTCTTGTCTTTAGGTTAGGCAAGATTAGAAGAATTCCCTGTATTAAGATCCCAAGAAGTTGCTGTGTCTGACAGATGTAATGTCAACGATTTAGAAAACCGGTGGTCTCTCACTTGTTATGCTTGTTATGCAGAGCATTTCCCGCAAATTAGGTCAGTTTTATCCCAGGATACTACCCACACCAGTCGACTGACACCCAGGTACCCATTTTACTGATGGTAAACAGACAACCGGTGTAAGGAAACACGTCTAATGTTTCCACCCCTTCGTCGGGAATCGAACCCGGGCCCTTACCGTGTGAAGCGAGAGCTTCACCCATCAGGCCGCGGAGCACCATTCCAGAGGAACACGAGAATACATGTCGATGCATGAAAAAAGTCACTAAGAAACAGAAGATGCGATTCTTAAGATTTTATAACCGTAAATGGAATACAATTACCTTTAATAAACAAGATCAAATACCTATGTTACCTTGATGATTGACAAGGTAATTAAAGGCAACAGAGGCGATACACACATGTCATTGTGGATTCCGAATAGGAATATCGCCATTAGAACCAATTTTGGTGCAAGAAGCGGCGATACACAAAATGTCTTTGAAGGAAGAATGTCGACAACGTCATTAGACATAGAAAAGATTATGATATAGTATGACCATACGAGTTGATTTAGAAACAAAGAAATCAGAGTTGATGGCCAATTGTTGGGATTAAAAATAGACTTTTTAGAATAGATTAAATTCAGGGTAGGAATTGACGGTGTGGAAGATGCTGTGTGTCCCTTAAAATCACTACACAAGGAAGTATACTTAGGCAAAGTATACATAGACAGATTAAAAGATAGTGAGGGAGGCAGAATATATAAGTCAGGGGAGACAGGGACGGGACCAAGAGAGGAAGTAGTGATGGTATTAAGTTGGGAGAGTAAATGGTCCAAGTCGGACCGAAACGTCGTCGTAAGCTTCTCTCTCCTATCTGCTGGTTATCTGTGTATTGTTCCAGTCTCGGCATTGTGACTTTCTTCTCTAGATTAAAAGTATGGTTCCTTACCCGGGATTATTAGCATTACCTGTTTAAACACTTTTGTCTGTACCACAGACAGGGAGAGTAAGAATATGTAGGAAGAATGTAGACTGGAAGAATACTTTTGCAAACCTGTCCTGTTAAGTATATGGATCAGTATATAAGTATACTCATATACTTATCCAGACTCTTTTAAGAGCTACCCAAGTTTTTAGACTATCACTCTACTAGTTTTTAGACTATCACTCTACTAGTTTTTAGACTATCACTCTACTAGTTTTTAGACTATCACTCTACTAGTTTTTAGACTATCACTCTACTAGTTTTTAGACTATCACTCTACTAGTTTTTAGACTATCACTACTAGTTTTTAGACTATCACTCTACTAGTTTTTAGACTATCACTCTACTAGTTTTTAGACTATCACTCTACTAGTTTTTAGACTATCACTCTACTAGTTTTTAGACTATCACTCTACTAGTTTTTAGACTATCACTCTACTAGTTTTTAGACTATCACTCTACTAGTTTCTAGACTATCACTCTACTAGTTTCTAGACTATCACTCTACTAGTTTCTAGACTATCACTCTACTAGTTTTTAGACTATCACTCTACTAGTTTTTAGACTATCACTCTACTAGTTTCTAGACTATCACTCTACTAGTTTCTAGACTATCACTCTACTCGTTTCTAGACTATCACTCTACTAGTTTTTAGACTATCACTCTACTAGTTTTTAGACTATCACTCTACTAGTTTTTAGACTATCACTCTACTAGTTTTTAGACTATCACTCTACTAGTTTTTAGACTATCACTCTACTAGTTTTTAGACTATCACTCTACTAGTTTTTAGACTATCACTCTACTAGTTTTTAGACTATCACTCTACTAGTTTTTAGACTATCACTCTACTAGTTTCTAGACTATCACTCTACTAGTTTTTAGACTATCACTCTACTAGTTTTTAGACTATCACTCTACTAGTTTTTAGACTATCACTCTACTAGTTTTTAGACTATCACTCTACTACTAGACTATCACTCTACTAGTTTCTAGACTATCACTCTACTAGTTTCTAGACTATCACTCTACTAGTTTTTAGACTATCACTCTACTAGTTTTTAGACTATCACTACTAGTTTTTAGACTATCACTCTACTAGTTTCTAGACTATCACTCTACTAGTTTCTAGACTATCACTCTACTAGTTTTTAGACTATCACTACTAGTTTTTAGACTATCACTCTACTAGTTTTTAGACTATCACTCTACTAGTTTTTAGACTATCACTCTACTAGTTTTTAGACTATCACTCTACTAGTTTTTAGACTATCACTCTACTAGTTTTTAGACTATCTACTAGTTTTTAGACTATCACTCTCTACTAGACTATCACTCTACTAGTTTCTAGACTATCACTCTACTAGTTTTTAGACTATCACTACTAGTTTTTAGACTATCACTCTACTAGTTTTTAGACTATCACTCTACTAGTTTTTAGACTATCACTCTACTAGTTTTTAGACTATCACTCTACTAGTTTTTAGACTATCACTCTACTAGTTTCTAGACTATCACTCTACTAGTTTCTAGACTATCACTCTACTAGTTTCTAGACTATCACTCTACTAGTTTTTAGACTATCACTACTAGTTTTTAGACTATCACTCTACTAGTTTTTAGACTATCACTCTACTAGTTTTTAGACTATCACACTACTAGTTTTTAGACTATCACTCTACTAGTTTTTAGACTATCACTCTACTAGTTTTTAGACTATCACTCTACTAGTTTTTAGACTATCACTCTACTAGTTTTTAGACTATCACTCTGCTAGTTTTTAGACTATCACTCTACTAGTTTTTAGACTAT
Source organism: Cherax quadricarinatus (assembly GCF_038502225.1). Classification (NCBI taxonomy): domain Eukaryota; kingdom Metazoa; phylum Arthropoda; class Malacostraca; order Decapoda; family Parastacidae; genus Cherax; species Cherax quadricarinatus. Next base: position 5,910,292 of record NC_091390.1, read on the forward strand.
CACTCTGCTAGTTTTTAGACTATCACTCTACTAGTTTTTAGACTATCACTCTACTAGTTTTTAGACTATCACTACTAGTTTTTAGACTATCACTCTGCTAGGAAGATTATCACATGCATCTTTCTCCACCTGACCCAGCGTTCTCATCCTATACACACATATGTTTCATCCAGGTTTGTGACTTAAAAAAACCCACTGTGTGGGCGAAACGTAGTCAATAAAGGATCACATTATACTGCATGTGTATTTATATTTCCATTGTGTCGGTATTTTATACCATTTATTTCCATCTAGCAGGAGCAAGACGGGTCGTGGTATGGAACTGAAACAAAGATTCCAGTTATAATCACTGAAACTCGGTCATCAGTCACGGACTGGCAAGTGGAAAGCTGTTTTTCGACTAAGGAAAATAAATATCGCTATCAAGTACTGGGAATCCTTATTTGATCAGGTGGAAGTTGGAATAGATAAGTTATTGATAATCTGGTGGAGTCTGGTGTTTATATCTGCTTGTTGCTGATGAAGACGACGCATGAGAAGCATCTGGTTATCTTAATTTATAGATCTAACGCCAGCCAGTGACTATCAACACAAATTCAAGGACACAATGGGAAGACAGTAGTATATACAAAGGAAGTCCCTCGGCCTTGGAGTTGAAGAGTAACAGCAGTCGTGAAAAATTTGAAGAATAGGCATGAAGACTAGTCTTATGTGCTGACATCATTTGAAGGAACTACCGCAGACGAAGGCATTGTCACTGGTAGAGTCTGGCGCTTATTCTCGCTTGTTGTTATTGATCTGGTGGAGTCTGACGTCTATATTAACATATTTGAAGATCCTCCGGATTCTGGTATTTATACTTGCGTGTCATTAATGATCAAATAGAGTATGCTCCTCCTCCTTGGTGTACGAATGTAAGCTTTAACCTCCCGTGGCTTCATGGGCGAAGCTACTCTGTCTGATCAGCCCAGGAGAGTTAATTAACTTGTTCCCGGGATATATAGATAATGGTCAGGATGTCCCGCGGTGTATACTACCCCAACTGACATGGGGAGGAGGGTGAACAAGACCAGTATGGAGACTAGGAAGGACGCTGAAGGAGATCAGGATGGTGACTAGGACTGACGGAGGCTGAAGACCAAGATGGAAACTAGGAAGGAAGGAGGCTAGGACTGTGACAAAGACGGACAGAGATCAGGAAAGAGATTAGGAACGACAGAGGCTAGGACTGAAGGAGACCAGTTTGGATTGACAAGACCACGAAGAATATGACCCAGACAGAGACCACAAAGGACGCTATGAGACCAGGAAGCCAGTATGGAGGGGACGGAATGGAGATAAACACACGGACGGTGAAGCTGTCGGAGCAGAGTATCAGATATCCATCCAAATTCCTACTTTAATGCCACACTCTGAATATTACTATGCATAATAATACACTGGGAGCGCTAAACACGTAGGAGTCATACAGCCCCTGAAGAATTATCGGAAATCTTGAGCTTCAGAATGAAATGGTAGGTCTAATTCCTTGGATCAAGAACTTGCCATTATCAAGGTATCCCCCTCCTAGGAAGGTTACGTTCTGGGAGAAAGTATAGAAGCGCAAAATATAAACAAGGAAGATAATTGCATCATAAACATTATTTATGAACATTATCAACATCAGAGGTCAGATTATTATAATGTATATTTTTTTTATGTTTAACAAGTGGCACACTTGCGTGGGTTAATCAGTGTAAAGGGATGTGCAGGCTCGAACCACCGTCCTTGTGTGTTATTCTATTCACGGAGTGGTGGAGGCTTGATACACCCTCCATGTATGTGTCAACACTAGTGGTGGAAGCTTGATACACCCTCCATGTATGTGTCAACACTGGTAGTGGTGGTGGCTTGATACACCCTCCATGTATGTGTCAACACTAGTAGTGGTGGTGGCTTGATACACCCTCCATGTATGTGTCAACACTAGTAGTGGTGGAGGCTTGATACACCCTCCATGTATGTGTCAACACTAGTAGTGGTGGTGGCTTGATACACCCTCCATGTATGTGTCAACACTAGTAGTGGTGGTGGCTTGATACACCCTCCATGTATGTGTCAACACTGATGGTGGTGGAGGCTTGATACACCCTCCATGTATGTGTCAACACTAGTAGTGGTGGAGGCTTGATACATCCTCCATGTATGTGTCAACACCAGTAGTAGTGGAGGCTTGATACACCCTCCATGTATGTGTCAACACTAGTAGTGGTGGAGGCTTGATACACCCTCCATGTATGTGTCAACACTGGTAGTGGTGGTGGCTTGATACACCATCCATGTATGTGTCAACACTGGTAGTGATGGAGGCTTGATACACCCTCCATGTATGTGTCAACACTAGTGGTGGAGGCTTGATACACCCTCCATGTATGTGTCAACACTGGTAGTGGTGGAGGCTTGATACACCATCCATGTATGTGTCAACACTGGTAGTGATGGAGGCTTGATACACCCTCCATGTATGTGTCAACACTGGTAGTGATGGAGGCTTGATACACCCTCCATGTATGTGTCAACACTAGTGGTGGAGGCTTGATACACCCTCCATGTATATGTCAACACTGGTAGTGGTGGAGGCTTGATACACCATCCATGTATGTGTCAACACTAGTGGTGGAGGCTTGATACACCCTCCATGTATGTGTCAACACTGGTAGTGATGGAGGCTTGATACACCCTCCATGTATGTGTCAACACTAGTGGTGGAGGCTTGATACACCCTCCATGTATGTGTCAACACTGGTAGTGGTGGAGGCTTGATACACCATCCATGTATGTGTCAACACTGGTAGTGGTGGAGGCTTGATACACCCTCCATGTATGTGTCAACACTAGTAGTGGTGGAGGCTTGATACACCATCCATGTATGTGTCAACACTGGTAGTGGTGGAGGCTTGATACACCCTCCATGTATGTGTCAACACTGGTAGTGCTGGAGGCTTGATACACCATCCATGTATGTGTCAACACTAGTGGTGGAGGCTTGATACACCCTCCATGTATGTGTCAACACTGGTAGTGGTGGAGGCTTGATACACCCTCCATGTATGTGTCAACACTAGTGGTGGAGGCTTGATACACCCTCCATGTATGTGTCAACACTAGTAGTGGTGGAGGCTTGATACACCCTCCATGTATGTGTCAACACTGATACTGGTGGAGGCTTGATACACCCTCCATGTATGTGTCAACACTGATACTGGTGGAGGCTTGATACACCCTCCATGTATGTGTCAACACTGATACTGGTGGAGGCTTGATACACCCTCCATGTATGTGTCAACACTGATACTGGTGGAGGCTTGATACACCCTCCATGTATGTGTCAATACTAGTGGTGGAGGCTTGATACACCCTCCATGTATGTGTCAACACTGGTAGTGGTGGAGGCTTGATACACCCTCCATGTATGTGTCAACACTAGTGGTGGAGGCTTGATACACCCTCCATGTATGTGTCAACACTGGTAGTGATGGAGGCTTGATACACCCTCCATGTATGTGTCAACACTGGTAGTGATGGAGGCTTAATACACCCTCCATGTATGTGTCAACACTAGTAGTGGTGGAGGCTTGATACACCTTCCACGTATGTGTCAACACTAGTAGTGGTGGAGGCTTGATACACACTCCATGTATGTGTCAACACTAGTAGTGGTGGAGGCTTGATACACCCTCCATGTATGTGTCAACACTAGTAGTGGTGGAGGCTTGATACACCCTCCATGTATGTGTCAACACTGATACTGGTGGAGGCTTGATACACCCTCCATGTATGTGTCAACACTGATACTGGTGGAGGCTTGATACACCCTCCATGTATGTGTCAACACTGATACTGGTGGAGGCTTGATACACCCTCCATGTATGTGTCAACACTGATACTGGTGGAGGCTTGATACACCCTCCATGTATGTGTCAACACTAGTGGTGGAGGCTTGATACACCCTCCATGTATGTGTCAACACTGGTAGTGGTGGAGGCTTGATACACCCTCCATGTATGTGTCAACACTAGTGGTGGAGGCTTGATACACCCTCCATGTATGTGTCAACACTGGTAGTGATGGAGGCTTAATACACCCTCCATGTATGTGTCAACACTAGTAGTGGTGGAGGCTTGATACACCTTCCACGTATGTGTCAACACTAGTAGTGGTGGAGGCTTGATACACACTCCATGTATGTGTCAACACTAGTAGTGGTGGAGGCTTGATACACACTCCATGTATGTGTCAACATTAGTAGTGGTGGAAGCTTGATACACCCTCCATGTATGTGTCAACAATAGTAGTGGTGGAGGCTTGATACACCCTCCATGTATGTGTCAACACTAGTAGTGGTGGAGGCTTGATACACCCTCCATGTATGTGTCAACACTAGTAGTGGTGGAGGCTTGATACACCCTCCATGTATGTGTCAACACTAGAAGTGGAGGTTTGATACACCCTCCATGTATGTGTCAACACTAGTAGTGGAGGACAGATACACCCTCCATGTATGTGTCAACACAGGTAGTGGTGGTGGCTTGATACACCCTCCATGTAGGTGTCAACACAAGTAGTGGTGGTAGCTTGATACACCCTCCATGTATGTGTCAACACTGGTAGTGGTGGTGGCTTGATACACCCTCCATGTATGTGACAACACTAGTAGTGGTGGAGGATTGATGCACCCTCCATGTATGTGTCAACACTAGTAGTGGTAGAGGCTTGATACACCCTCCATGTATATGTCAACACTAGTAATGGTGGAGACTTGATACACCCTCCATGTATGTGTCAACACAAGTAGTGGTGGTGGCTTGATACACCCTCCATGTATGTGTCAACACAAGTAGTGGTGGTGGCTTGATACACCCTCCATGCGTGTGTCAACACTGGTAGTGGTGGTGGCTTGATACACCCTCCATGTATGTGTTAACACAAGTAGTGGTGGAGGCTTGATACACCCTCCATGTGTGTGTCAACACTAGTAGTGGTGGTGGCTTGATACACCCTCCATGTATGTGTCAACACAAGTAGTGGTGGAGGCTTGATACACTCTCCATGTATGTGTCAACACTGGTAGTGGTGGTGGCTTGATACACCCTCCATGTATGTGTCAACACAAGTAGTGGTGGAGGCTTGATACACCCTCCATGTATGTGTCAACACTAGTAGTGGTGGAGGCTTGATGCACCCTCCATGTATGTGTCAACACAAGTAGTGGTGGTGGCTTGATACACCCTCCATGTATGTGTCAACACTGGAAGTGGGGGTGGCTTGATACACCCTCCATGTATGTGTCAACACTAGTAGTGGTGGTGGGGCTTGATACACCCTCCATGTATGTGTCAACACTAGTAGTGGTGGTGGGGCTTGATACACCCTCCATGTATGTGTCAACACTAGTAGTGGTGGTGGGGCTTGATACACCCTCCATGTATGCCCGATATTCAACACAAGTAGTGCTGGAGGCTTGATCCACCGTTCATGTCGATCGGTACAGTGTTTGTCTTACGATTACTAGACGGAGGATCAAGTCTCCACTTCTCCTTGTACTTTTAAAACCCAAATGATCTTCGACCTCCCAGGAAATCAAATACTGTAACCAAAGGTATTCTAAAACGTGATTATTCAACGAACTTAAGAAATATTGTTCAACGCTTCATTACTTAACATCAAAAATTAATTTTTCAAAATAATAACTTATGTAATAATGAGACTACGTTTATCGTACCAGTTAGTAGAGGAGATAGTAACTATCCAGGGAGGTACTACCGTGTGCTGTTTTATTTGTGAAATCCTGATTGGAAGACGACAACCATCCAGCAAGGTACTACGTTCCAGCCATGCGAGTGGAACGCAGTAGGCTGGAAGTGAACAACCATCCAGGTAGGTAATACGTTCAAGTCATGCGAGTGGAACACAGAATGCTGGAAGACAAAAACCATCCAGGTAGGTACTCCCTTTCAGTCATGAGAATGGAACAAAGTAGGCTGGAAGACAGCAACCATCCAGGAAGGTACTCCCTTTCAGTCATGAGAATGGAACAAAGTAGGCTGGAAGACAGCAACCATCCAGGTAGGTACTACGTTCCAGTCATGCGAATGGAATACAGTAGACTGGAAAACAACAACCATCCAATTTGAAACTGCGTTCCAGTCATGTGAGTGGAACACAGTAGGATTGAAGACGACAACCATCCAGGTAGGTACTACGTTCCAGTCATGCGAGTGGAGCACAATAGGCAGGAAGAGAACAACCATCCAGGTAGGTAATACGTTCCAGTCATGCGAGTGGAACACAATAGGCAGGAAGAGAACAACCATCCAGGTAGATAATACGTTCCAGTCATGCGAGTGGAACTCATTAGGCTGGAAGACAACTACTATCCAGGGAGGTACTACGTTCCATACATGTGAGTGGGACACAGTAGGCTGGAAGACAACAACTATCCAGGTAGGTACTACGTTCCAGTCATGCGAGTGGAACTCAGTAGGCTGGAAGACAACAACCATCCAGGTAGATACTACGTTTCAGTCATGCGAGTGGAACACAGTAGGCTGGAAGACAACAACCATCCAGGTAAGTACTACGTTTCAGTCATGCAAGTGGAAGACAGTAGGCTTGAAGACAACAACCATCCAGGTAGGTACTTCGTTCCAGTCATGCGAGTGGAACACAGTATACTGGAAGACAGCAACCATCCAGGTAGGTACTACGTTCCAGTCATGCGAGTGGAACTCGGTAGGCTGGAAGACAACAACCATCCAGGTAGGTACTACGTTTCAGTCATGCAAGTGGAAGACAGTAGGCTTGAAGACAACAACTATCCAGGTAGGTACTTCGTTCCAGTCATGCGAGTGGAACACAGTAGGCTGGAAGACAACAACCATCCAGGTAGGTACTTCGTTCCAGTCATGCAAGTGGAACACAGTATACTGGAAGACAGCAACCATCCAGGTAGGTACTACGTTCCAGTCATGCGAGTGGAACACAGTAGGCTGGAAGACAGCAACCATCCAGGTAGGTACTACGTTCCAGTCATATGAGTATAAAAAGAGCCTACCAAACATTATGAACCACTGACTGTCTCTTTGGCATGTAAAATAACAGCAGTAATTTTCTGATTCACGAAAATCGTAATGACACGATTGCAAACAAACCATACCACGGGCGGGTTTAGAACCCACGATCAGTCATAAAACTCCAGACCGACGCATTAGCCACTGGGCAACTTGGTCCAGTGGCTAACGCGTCGGTCTGTAGTTTTATGACTCTCTGATCGCGGGTTCTAACCCCGCCCGTGATATGGTAATTTTCGTTTGTGTTCCTTATAATTTTCTTTCTAATTACCTCCTGGTCAGCCACCGGGCAGAAGGAGAATGGAAAGACGATCATTCCTAGAGTCATGATCTACAATCTGTATCATGTGACAGTGACTGGCAGGTGAATTTACTGCTGTTGATGTAAATATTTAGCTGACTCAAGAAATCGTAATGACACGATTGCAAACAAACCATACCCCGGCCGGGATTGAACCCGCGGTCATATAGTCTCAAAACTCCATCCCGTCGCGTTAGCCACTAGACCAGCTAGGTGGTGAGTGGCTAACGCGACGGTCTGGAGTTTTGAGACTCTCTGACCGCGGGTTCAATCCCGGCCGGGGTATGGTTGTAATATTTAGCTGTCTGCCTCCTCCATGGATCATAAATTACTGACTCACATTAAACAGTTGCCGTGTGTCCACCTGTATGGGTTTTAATTTAACTGATGACTATCATAATATGATGATGATGATGATGATGATGATGATGATGATGATGATGATGATGATGATGATGATGATGATGATGATGATGATGATGATGATGATGATGAGAAACAAGAAGTGAAAATTGGAAAAAGAGCAAGACGATAAAAAAGAACAGTAGAATTAATAATAAAGTTAGTCTGCGTGTCTGTATCTCAGTATGTCTTTCTTTCTGTCTCTCCCTGTATCCCTTCATGTATCCCTTCATGTATCCCTTCATGTATCCCTTCATGTATCCCTTCATGCATCCCTCCCTGTATCTCTTCATGTATCCCTCCCTGTATCTCTTCATGTATCCCTTCATGTATCCCTTCATGCATCCCTCCCTGTATCTCTTCATGCATCCCTCCCTGTATCTCTTCATGTATCCCTCCCTGTATCTCTTCATGTATCCCTTCATGTATCCCTTCGTGTATCCCTTCATGTATCCCTCCCTGTATCTCTTCATGTATCCCTTCATGTATCCCTTCGTGTATCCCTTCATGTATCCCTCCCTGTATCTCTTCATGTATCCCTTCATGTATCCCTTCATGTATCCCTTCATGCATCCCTCCCTGTATCTCTTCATGTATCCCTCCCTGTATCTCTTCATGTATCCCTTCATGTATCCCTTCGTGTATCCCTTCATGTATCCCTCCCTGTATCTCTTCATGTATCCCTTCATGTATCCCTTCGTGTATCCCTTCATGTATCCCTCCCTGTATCTCTTCATGTATCCCTTCATGTATCCCTTCATGTATCCCTTCATGTATCCCTTCATGTATCCCTTCCTGTATCCCTTCATCTATCCCTTCATGTATCCCTTCATGTATCCCTTCCTGTATCCCTTCATCTATCCCTTCATGTATCCCTTCCTGTATCCCTCCCTGTATCTCTCCCTATATCTCTCCCTATATCCCTCCTTGTATCCCTCCTTGTATATTTCCGTGTATCTCTGTATCCTTCCCTGTATCTCTTTCTGTATCTCTCTCTGTATCTATATCTCTCTGAATCTCTCTCTCTCTCTCTCTCTCTCTCTCTCTCTCTCTCTCTCTCTCTCTCTCTCTCTCTCTCTCTCTGAATCTCTCTCTCTCTCTGAGTCTCTCTCGGTGGTGGCCCGGTGGCCTGGTGGCTAAAGCTCCCCCTTCACACACGGAGAGCCCGGGTTCGATTCCCGGAGGGTGGAAACATTTCGACACGTTTCCTTACACCTGTTGTCCTGTTCACCTAGCAGCAAATAGGTACCTGGGTGTTAGTCGACTGGTGTGGGTCGCATCCTGGGGGACAAGATTAAGGACCACAATGGAAATAAGTTAGACAGTCCTCGATGACGCACTGACTTTCTTGGGTTATCCTGGGTGGCTAACCCTCCGGGGTTAAAAATCCGAACGAAATCTTATCTTATCTTATCTTATCTCTCTCTCTGAATCCCCCCCTCTCTCTCTCTCTCTCTCTCTCTCTCTCTCTCTCTCTCTCTCTCTCTCTCTCTCTCTCTCTCTCTCTCTCTCTCCCTCCCTCCAGACACTACCGCTCATAAAACCCCTGATACAATATTAGGGAAGGATGTAATTAGGGAGTGTACGAGTGTGGTTGTGTCCGCCTTCCTGTCTTTCTTAATCAGTCGCTGCTTCTCTAAATTAAGCAAAAAATTATGTAACCGAAAAATATTAAAAATAAACCAGACAATTTAGTATTTATAATTTTTTTTAATAAATTTTGGTAACAATGACAGACAGTAATTATTACGTAAAAAAAAACCTTGTCAAAAATTTTACCTTCAAAAATATTAAAAAAAAATCTAGATAATATTTCTAACTCATACTTAATAATTATATTATTATGAGAGAAAGTGCTAAAATGACAAGGGTCATGCGGCGCTGCGGGGAAGAAAATAGAGCCGGGGCTATAAACAGCTAGGTGGAGAGGGGATCAGAGATGAGGGGAGAAAAGGGCTGGGAGGGACGCTAAGGGCTGTGTACCAAGTTCGTACGGTAAAGCAGTTGCTGACAAAAAGCACATAAGTAATTTTAAGTCGAAGGCAGGACTGTCAGCAAGAAGGAAAGATAAGGTAAGAGCGGTAGGGCAGCACCATCGTTGGAGGTAAATCCTTTGAGTTCGCTGGTGAACTGGGCGCTCCTCAAGAAGGTGAAGAACCGAGATAGGGACCTGACAAACCTCACAGAGGGAAATAGGGTGTCGTTCCATGAGACACTCATGGGTAAGACGAGTATGGCCGATGCGGGGACGGAGAGCGCAGTCTCCCGAGTACAGCAACGGTGGTAAGATGACCATGAATCTAAAAGCAGTTTAATAGAGTGCAATTTATGGTGCATATCTGACCACCGTTGTTACCAATGGCTGCGAAGATGGGCAGAGATGACTGTAAAATAATCCCTGAATGGAATATCTCTGTAGGAAACCTGAAGATCATGTATCGCTGACCATGAAGCAGCAGCCGCCTGTTCATTGCCCTGCACATCAATGTGTCCAGGGACCCCAAAGAAAACGATGTCTGGGGGGGGGGGACAGGAGAAGAGGGGACCACATGAGGGGGTGAACCTCCACCTTCGTGTCAAAGTTAGAAAGGGGGCGAGAACTAAGCACCGAGACCGAAAAGGAAAACTGTTAGGGAATTGTAAGGACCGAAGGAATGTGAAGAGACTTGGGCTTATGAGACAGGTTCAACTTTGTAAAGTAAAAGGACACTTTACATATTGTCGGTAATTCTACCAACTTTATTACAGGTTCAACTTTGCAGGTGATAGGTGTGAAGATGCAGGCATGCAAGGCCTTGCAGACTGAGAAACTAGCAGGCGAGAAGTTGAGGTAGGAACAAGTAAGGAGGTGGGGGTTTCAGAGGGTAAAACTGCAAAAGAATTAGAGACGGGGGTGACCCCAGTAGACATGACACCGGAGGAGCTGGTAGACGGGGGGGGGGACCACCAAGGTTTTAGATTCCCAGCTACTCGAGAATAGGGGATACGAGGGAGATTCCCTTGAAGGTGGAGCCCAGAGACAGCCATAGCATAAGTAAGGCCTTTGCTCTCTTAAGACAACAGATTTCTCGTTCATTAAGATAGACCTGACATCGGCGGAGAAAAAGAAGAATGATGTTCACTGCAATTGAGGTAAGTGGGGAGAATATTGCAAGATGTATCCGTATGATCAAGGGCACCGCAGATCAGATACTCTGCCATAGATCTGCAGTATTTAGAGGGGTGTCTTAAGCTTCAGCAATTTCGACACTGTTGGGGAGTAGGGACCACTTTAAGGACCTCTAGGCAATGGGCCGTAATATAAATGGAGGACAGGAGTTCATGGCAGTTAAAGGTTAATTAAGCGGGCGATGTTAGTGGGAAAGCGCCTCCTCCGGCAGGACATATTTATATCTACTTTGAGAACTGGAAGGTCCTGAAGGGTAATTGCTCCAAAACATCCCCGCAAGACAGAAAATCACACTGTACAATGTTACACGGTAAAACCACCGTACTGCTGCAAGAATTGAGTAGTGTGCTTGTGAACTGTGACTGAACTGTTATCAATGGAAGTAAGATGGGAAAGATCATGAGCTTGTTCTGCATTCTGAACTGTAATGATGCGCACCACTTCGAAGAGTGTGAAAGGATATATTTTGGCCTGTGTCGTAAAAGAGCTTTACCAATACTATGGTCAGAAAGATAATGAGTTGGAGATGTGGGCTGTAGGGAAAAGAATTTAGTCCACTGCATACTTGTCAGCAAATGGTTTGGAACGTTTAGGCGTAGTACCTCGGGTGGCCTGACCTGAGGTAGGTGGGAGATCTATAAACTGTCTCCCCATATTTGAGGAAGTCGGATGCATAGTTAAAGACATGCAAGAAGTAGAGGCACTAACAGAAATGTGCAGAACCTTAGCACCTGGAGCAGGTGATGTGTCACCAGCAGAAGGTACAGGGGTATGGGAAGAGTCTGGAGAATGGTCCAATAACGAAGCCGGGTCAGAACAGGATGCAGGAACAGAAAGGGATCCAGGAGGAGGAAGGTTATCATGGAACAAAGACTCCATGATAGTGCTACTTCTTTCTTATTATTTAAAAGAAAAAAAGAAATAAGGAAAAATTATAAAAAAGACGGACAGCCGAGGGACAGTCACTAGAAGGCATGAGTGTGCCCTAAGTTCCCCCCTCATCCAAGAGGACCTCGAGCCCACAAGTAGTGCAGATGTGGAACCCGTGCCATACCCAATGCTTCACGCCAGTAAACCAGAGCTCCAGAATAGCAACCTCACATCTACTGAACCATTTCACCAGACTAAATAGAGGGCGGTCGGAAACCCACCACCTGGAGATACACCCATCACCTGCAGGACACCCTACCCACTTCTCGAAAATCCGGAAAGGGAGCAAGGTGCCTCCAAGTAATCTAGATTCCACGGCAAACTACACCACACCCGAAGAACCTCACACACTGGGATAAACCCAGGCAATGTTAACCCCCCCCCTACCTGGAAACTGTAATGCCAGAGGGGAGGATCCCATAGGTTACAAACGGGATGGAGAAAAGGGAGGGTTGGGAGTTGAGAGGAAAAGGAAAAAAAGGGGGGATGGGGAGTATGGGATTGGGAAGGGAGACTTGGGAGGGGAGTAATTAGGTTCAGTGTGAGGAAGGAGACCAAAGGGTCTAATTCCTCATCTGCTCCTGTCTCCTGGCCACTAACTGGCCGGGAATAATACTTGTTCAGATTCAGTACAAACCCGGATGCAGTGTACTGCCAGGGCTGGATTACTGCATAAGCAAACTAGGCATTTGCCTAGGGCCCCACGCATTTGGGGGCCCCGCGGTCCAAGGGGTTCAGGGGCTCATCCAAGACTGCGCACATGGTGCAAGTGCAAAGGAGTCCCTACCTAAAAAGTTCAAGTGTTTGGAGAGTAAAATTAATTTTTAAAAATTAATCAAAACAAAAATAAATAATGATGTTCAGGACATATTTGTTGAAGAAATTGTTCATTTTTCTGGGTATATGAATCAGATTAAAGCTCCACCTGAAAAATGTGCGCCCTCAGCTGCTTTGAAACATTTAAGAAATGCAGGTATCTCAGAAACCTTCCCTAATGTTGACATAGTGTATCAGAAACCTTCCCTAATGTTGACATAGTGTTATCAGAAACCTTCCCTAATGTTGACATAGTGTTATCAGAAACCTTCCCTAATGTTGACATAGTGTTATCAGAAACCTTCCCTAATGTTGACATAGTGTATCAGAAACCTTCCATAATGTTGACATAGTGTATCGCCTTTACCTAACACTTCCAGCTACTAACTGTGAAGGAGAACGTTCATTTTCTGTTTTGAAAAGAGTGAAAAACCAGCTCCGTTCAACAATGAGCCAAGACAAATTGTGTAACCTAGCCTTGTTGACCATTGAGTCTGATCTAACAAGAAATATTGATTTTCAGAATATAATTGATGATTTTGCCAATATGAAATCCAGAAAAAAGTTTATTTAAGAAGTGCCTGTGAATATAAACAATTCTTTACTTTCTTGAGTTTATATGATTTGATAGTCTTATGCATGATGCAATGATAACAATAATGGTCAGTGATTTATAAAGGGAATAATAGTGCTGTATTGGTTATGCTGAATATAATAGGTACATGATGTCACTACTTTAATAGCCTAATCTAGTAATACTACGCTGTCTTGAGTTTATTCTTTTTAAAATGCATGATTTAACAAGATAGTTATAATGGCTGTTGGTAAATGGTTTTGGTTGTCTTGATGTACTTTCCCTATTAAATTTAATCTAAATAGCCAGAATGTATTTAATTAGACCTTAAACAGGCTCACACCGACCCCCCCCCCCAAGCTGGAAGGGGTCGCTTCGCTTACCCGTAACTCAATGGGCCCCGCCAATCTGAATAGCCTAGGGCCCGGAGACTTCTTAATCCGGCCCTGTGTACTGCATGTCATTTTCTGGGTTTGTACTGAATCTGAACACGTATGATTCCCAGCCAGTTAGTGGGCAGGAAACAGGAGCAGATGAGATGTTAGTGAGTCAGTAGAAGACGGGTAGTGACAGGGTGAAGTCTTCATGTTTGGGCGATAGTGTAAGTAATTTGGTAAGTTTTTAGTGAATGTTATTTCATGTTTTGGCTGCTCTCATTAATTTGCAGGCCCTAGTGTACTCACCTATTTGTGGTTGCAGGGGTCGAGTCTTAGCTCCTGGCCCCGCCTCTTCACCGGTTGCTACTGGGTCCTCTCTCTCCCCGCTCCATGAGCTTTATCAAACCTCGTCTTAAAACTGTGTATGGTTCCTGCCTCCACTACGTCATTTTCTAGGCTATTCCACTGCCTTACAACTCTATGACTGAAGAAATACTTCCTAATATCTCTCTGACTCATTTGTGTCTTCAACTTCCAATTGTGGCCTCTTGTTTCTGTGTCCCCTCCCTGGAACATCCTGTCTTTGTCCACCTTGTCTATTCCACGCAGTATTTTATATGTCGTTATCATGTCTCCCCTGACCCTCCTGTCCTCCAGTGTCGTCAGGCCGATTTCCCTTAATCTTTCTTCATAGGACATTCCCCTTAGCTCTGGAACTAACCTTGTCGCAAACCTTTGTACTTTGTGCAAGTGCCTGTGTTTTGGAGACCATTTAATATTTTTACTGTAGGCTAAGTAGCCGGCAGGAAGGAGGGGGGGGGGTCATGACACCTCCCTCCCCTTGCAAGGTTTTGTCAAGTAACCTCGTTTAGACAATTATAATTATGGGGGAACGCTAAACCCGTAAGATTATACAGTGTATGTGGGGGGGTATGGATGGTATTCAGGTTTAATTCAGGGAACTGGAGCACAGATCCAGTTCCATAGATCAAGAGCCCCTGAGAGGTCGTATAGAAGAAATGATGCAATAAAAGATCTCTTCTTGCTACATATAACGACTAGCTTTTGGTCATCTGACCGAGGCCTTAAGCAGGCCTACCCATCCACTCCATTATTAAGATCAGTTAACCTAACTAAACACAATAGGGTGGCCCGGTGGCCTTGTTGCCCGGTGGCTTGGTGGCTAAAGCTCTCGCTTCACACACGGAGGGCCCGGGTTCGATTCCCGGCGGGGTGGAAACATTTCGACACGTTTCCTTACACCTGTTGTCCTGTTCACCTAGCAGCAAATAAGTACCTGGGTGTTAGTCGACTGGTGTGGGTCGCATCCTGGGGGACAAGATTAAGGACCACAATGGAAATAAGTTAGACAGTCCTCGATGACGCACTGACTTTCTTGGGTTATCCTGGGTGGCTAACCCTCCGGGGTTAAAAATCCGAACGAAATCTTATCTTATCTAGTTGGTTGGTAAAGTTTGTCAGGAGACAGGACGAGTGTTTCCTGACGCGGGTCTTAGTCCGATGATGACCCACAACTGGAGCTTTTGGTCATCTGACCGAGGCCTTCCACTGGCTTAACGGCCCTCCCCTTTAAAAATTATAATCATAGTTATAATCACATATAATCACACAAGAATACGTCATTTGTTCACTGAACAATGACTGCTAATTCCATCCAATTGTTCCTTCAGTAATGGTTCTAATACCCGAAACCTGGAACAATTAAAGCCCTTTTATGCGGTATGAGAAACTGTAAATTAAAGCCCCTCAAGGAAGGTTCCTTGATGTTGGTGAGGGGCTCTTGATTTATGGAATTGGATCTGTGCTCCAGTTCCCCGCATTAAGCCTGAATGTCTTCCACATCCCTCCCCCCAGGCGCTGTATAATCCTCCGGGTTTAACGCTTCCCCCTTGATTATAATAATAATGTAAATTAAAGCACTTTGGTTTAAAAGCTTAATTCAAGCTGGCAAAGCTTGTAAGCCGAGGTATCATTTTAATATAATGTTAAACACCTCAGACAACTTGAAATTATTAATCAAGGGGGGGGATGTGCTAGGTATTCAGGCTTAATTCTGAGAACTGGAACACAGATCCAATTTCCTTGATCAAGAGCCCTTCAGCAGCGTCAAGGGTCGAGTCTTAAAACCTTGCGGAATTAACTAATCATCATCCAGCGATATAGATACAAAGTGTTTCAAATATATGGACCCGATTTCAAAGCAGCATAGAGTTGTTACTGGGTCCATATATCTGAAACATGTATTTAGCTAAGAGAGAAGCCCCACCGGCAGACATGTTGCCTGAAGACCGACTAGACGAGCTCCCTTGTTATCTTTTCTGCGTGTGGCAGGTAAACAAAACTCTGTAGCTGCGGCTATTTTGTAGTGCGGTGTCCAGCCTGACTTGTCAAGGTAGGTTCTGCAGTCACTCAGCAGTAACAGCAGTTGTGAAAGATCAGTATAGCAACAGCAACTGAGGCAGATTAACACAGCAGCAGCAGCAATAGATGCAGGTCAACACAGCAAATGCAGTGATGGAATGAAATGAACACCTCGACTCCAGGCTGAGGGACTGATTACCTCATTCTCCTCTTCATTTTTCAGTTTTTCTCTGTATTGGACTGAAGAAGCCACTGGCTGGCAAAACGTTTCATCAAAGATATCGAAATGTTGCACAAATGCCACAGCAGCAACAGAAGCAGCTGCATTATAATTAAAGCACTAAACCGACAAGGGTAAAACCACCGTACCACCGCAAGAATTGAGTAGCGTGCCTGAGAACGGTGACTGAACTGTTATCAGTGGAAGTAAGATGGGAGAGATCATGACCTTGTTCTGCATTCTGAACTGTAATGATGCGCACCACTTCGAAGAGCATGAAAGGATATATTTTGACCAATGTGTTGTAATAGAGCTTAACCAATACTATGGTCTGAAAGATAATGAGTTGGAGATGTCGGTTGTAGGGAAAAGAATTTAGCCCTGGGAGGAGGAGGGTTATCACAGAAAGAAGACTCCATAATGATGGTACGTCTTCATTATTTTAGAGAAAAAAAGAAGGGGACAGCAGAGGGATAGTCAGTAGAAGGCATGAGAGGGCTGTAGGTCCCCCCTTTCATCCGAGAGGACCTCAAGACCGCCAGCAGTGCAGATGCAGCGTGGAACCCGTGCCATACCAACCCTTCACGCCAGTAAATCAGCGCTCTGGGATAGCAACCTCACATCTACCGAGCCACCTCGGCGGACAAAAGAGAGGGTGGTCGGAAACCCGCCACAAAACATAACTCCTTCAGCTGCCACCTCCCAGAACCGAGAGGCAGCCTCTGGAGATACACCCATCACCTTCAGGGCACACCACCCCACCTCTCGGAAATCTGGGAAGGGAACAGGGTGCCTCCAGATAATCCAGATTCCACGGCAAACTACACCACCCGCGAGGAACCTCACGCAGCGGGATGATCCCCGACACACTTCCTCGCCCCCACCTAGAAACCGTAGTGCCAGAGGGCAAGACCCCATAGGCTACAAACGGGACGGGGAAAAGGGAGGGTTGGGAGTGGGGAGGAAAGGGAAAAAGGGGTGATTGAGAGGATGGGATAGGGAAGGGAGGATTGGAGGATAATTAGGTTCAGTCTGAAGAAGGAGCCTTTTCGCCACGTCAAGAAGCTCCCCTCGAAGAGGAGAAGCAGCTTCTGCTGCAACAGCAGCAACGACTGCACGACACAGCTCAGTAAAGTTATGGTTCACACCAGCACAGCTTCATCAATGGGTCTGTGCTACGTAAATATGCTTATAAAAGTGCATTTAGCTAGTCGCAAAGATAATGACGGAAGTCGAAGAGCTCACTGACGGTCTGACTTGGACTTAGTAAATCATCCACTACATTCGACAAACACACACACACACACACACACACACACACACACACACACACACATACACACACACACACACACACACACACACACACACACACACACACACACACACATACACACACACACACACACACACACAAACACACACACACACACACACACACACACAAACACACACACACACACACACACACACACACACATACACACACATACACACACACACACACACACACACACACACACACACACACACACACACACACACACACAAACACACACACACACACACACACACACACACACATACACACACACACACACACACACACACACACACACACACACACATACACACACACACACACATACACACACACACACACACACACACATACACACACACAAACACACACACACACACACACACACACACACACATACACACACACACACACACACACACACACACACACATACACACACACACACACAAGATTTAAGGTATAACAAAAACAAATTGTTAGCTCGACCTAAAAAAAAAAAAACGTATAAATTAACACACCAGGTTGAAATTACCAATCCAAAAATGATTGTGTTGAAATTCCCACCTAAAATTTAAAGTACCCAAGTTATTATACATTTCTCGATGTATATACCAAAATGGTTATAGCCGGGAGCAAACTGCTATACTCTGCTATACTCTGCTATACTCTGCTATACTCTCAACTGCACGAAATGACAGTGTTAGTAAAAGGACACAAGTGCAACTAATGCGCCATTTTATTGTGGCAACGTTTCGCTCTCCAGGAGCTTTATCAAGCCGTTACGACTTTCCAAAGCTCCTGGAGAGCGTAACCTTACCACAAAATGTCCCATTTGTTCCATCTGTGTCCTTAACCAAACATTTAGTCGGTAATTCTACCATTATGTCCCAATTACACAGTACCAGGAGCACCTGAAGGCAGATGGCTGCGGGTAAGGTGTACACCACATCCTGAACTGACCAAGAATAGTCTCGAAGTAACGATCCTCGCTGAGAGACTGGGGTAAACACCTGGTCAGGCTGAGAGACTGGGGTAAACACCTGGTCAGGCTGAGAGACTGGGGTAAACACCTGAGCAGGTTGAGAGACTGGGGTAAACACCTGGTCAGGCTGAGAGACTGGGGTAAACACCTGGTCAGGCTGAGAGACTGGGGTAAACACCTGGTCAGGCTTTACCATCCATAACTTGGTGTTCATTTGTGGACAAAAGTGAAATGTGTACTTACCAATATGTCCGGATATCAGTCATCTGGTAGTTCGTATACACATTTACCTGCCGAAGAACAGTTAAGTTTCACAGTTTGTTTAATCTTAAGAGTTTAGCAGCAATAAAGTTTCTTTTGTTTTAAAATCTGTAAAAATTATACAAGCAGGAACTACCGTAGGTTTTGTTTACCTTGTCCTGGAGGGAGGATGAGACTTGGTAGTGGTCATGAAGGTCACTGTCTGGAGGGGAGATGCAGCATCACTGACTCTCCAGCACATCACCTGCAAGGTAACTTTATATTACTACCTATTTCCTTAAATGGTAATTGATTTTGATCTAACAGTGTTAATGGGTAGCTAACGAATACAAAAACTAAGGCGCCATTATATATGGGAACTTGCAAAGGTATTACAAAGATCAGAACGTTCAGCTCCCTTCTTGTGTGTGTGTGACTTGGACCTTCCTAGCATAAGCCAGTAGGCCTGCTGTACTTATTCTTTCTTAATTAAATGTCTACAGGTAAAGATACCCAGATGCTACACGTGTCTAACTCATTATGCTGTCCGTATTGAACACCACTAATATGCAACTAAACACAAGTATTATATGCATCTTAAATCATACTTTTTAAATGGGTGGACGGGTCAACCAGATGACCTCGGACAGATAACCAAAAGTTCCAAAGGTGAGTCATCGTATCCCGAAGACCCGCGTCAGGAAACACTTGTCCTGTTTTCGAACCTAAGTCTGCAAGCGCTTGGTGCCTTGGTAACGAGAATATGTCCCATGACAGTGAAAATTCTCAATAAATTTCTCGGTACTACTCTTCAGTCTATTCACATAGTTGTGGGTACGATGCCATCTTCCACCTTCCATTGTTGCACAAGGAATGGCCAGGACTAGACCCATGGTTTGACTATCCAAAATTTCCTGGGCAACTATTACCCCTACACCATGCTGGCCTGAAATTATTTGAGTATATTTCTATACACTAGGGAGGCTGTATAAGTATGGCTGTATATATATGTATACAAACCCGACAATATGAAGAATTAGGAACTTTTGCAACATCTGGCTATCTTATTGTTGACGCGTCGCCATATAAATTCAAGGATATAATTCAAAGACAGTAGAATTATATACAGAAGATAATCAGTCCCTCAGCCTTGTGGTTGCATTGATAAAATCACTGGATGGAGAGGCGTCTAGAACAAAGTTACCCAGATGTTGCACATGTGTGTAATTCTTCAGCTAGTGAGGTTAACAGGGCTCCCTGTGTGACTTATAAAATATCACACCAACACAGCAACAAAATCTAGCTCAGATTCCATCACAACCATTATCCATAACACGCGAATTACTTGTCTGGAAATGTGACATTATGATGTTACGAGCGAATAATTAATATTTTACTAAAACACCATCTCCATATATATATATATATATATATATATATATATATATATATATATATATATATATATATATATATATATATATATATATATATATATATATATATATATATATATATATATATATATATATATATATTATATATATATATATATATATATATATATATATATATATATATATATATATATATATATATATATATATATTATATATATATATATATATATATATATATATATATATATATATATATATATATATATATATAACTACTCATATATATATATATATATATATATATATATATATATATATATATATATATATATATATATATATATATATATATATATATATATATATATATATATATATATATATATATATATATATATATATATATATATATATATATATATATATATATATGTATATATATATATATATATATATATATATATATATATATATATATATATATATATATATATATATATATATATATATATATATATATATATATATATATGTATATATATATATATATATATATATATATATATATATATATATATATATATATATATATATATATATATATATATATATATATATATATATATATATATATATATATATTTATATATATATATATATATATATATATATATATATATATATATATATATATATATATATATATATATATATATATATATATATATATATATATATATATATATATATATATATATATATATATATATATATATATATAATATATATATATATATATATAATATATATATATATATATATATATATATATATATATATATATATATATATATATATATATACATATATATATATATATATATATATATATATATATATATATATATATATATATATATATATATATATATGTAGCAACGATTCTCCTGAACATCTTAGGGACAAGATAGGAGTCCAGGACCAAAAATTCATTGACGGAGCAATGATCTGGGATAATCTAACGGGCTCTGGAGCCAGACCTGCTCCCCCAACAACTACAAACAATCGCACTGGGATGGTCCAATAGTGGAAAATATTGCCTCAACAATGCTTCAGAGTGTGTCAGGGAAGGATAGAGCCCGCCTCCTGGCATTGAGAGCCCCTCATGTTGGGGACTTTCTGTTGGCTGTTCCCAACTCCAGCCTTGGCACACGTCTCGACCCACAGACCATCCGCATCGGTGTTGCCCTTCGACTTGCCGCCCCTGTTCTCGCCGAACACAGGTGTATTTGTGGCAGTGAAGCAGCAGACCGATTCGGGTACCATGGTCTTGTGTGCCGTAAATCCGAGGGAAAGATTGCAAGACATGAGGAGGTTAATAACATTATCAAGAGGAGCCTCACAACAGCTGGATGCCCAGCAGTAAGGGAGCCACCCCAACTATGCAGATCTGATGGCAGCCAGAAGCGTCCAGATGGTATCACCCTTCAAGCCTGGACAGATGGGAAGCAGGTGGTGTGGGACTATACATGTGCATCTACCTTGGCTGATACCTATCTCCAATACACCAGGGAGGAAGGAGGGGCAGCTGCCAGCTTCAGGGAGTCCCAAAAGTCTAGGAAATATGGAGAACTTGCCCATCATTATATGTTTGTTCCCATAGGCTCAGAGACCCTTGGCTCATGGGGAAAGAGTGCATCTAAATTCCTTAAGGAGCTGGGAAAAAGACTCATCAGGGTAACTAGGGATCCCAGGGCAGCTAGTTTTCTGTTCCAGCGGCTCAGTGCGGCTGTTCAAAGGGGTAATGCCTGCTGTATTTTGGGCACACGCCCCAGCTCTGAGAAGCTGGATGAGATTTTCGCCTTATAATCGGTGATACACACGTAACAACATGTACCGTATATGCCACCTTTATATCAATAATTTATCTCTTAAATCTTCTGTACCATATTATGTAATAAAATATTCCTATTAGTAAAAAAAATAAATATGAAAAGATGGGGTGGTAGGGGAAGTGGAATATTCAAACGGCTTCAGGAAGAAATCCAAATATTTTTCCTTGAAGCCTTTTTATCCACTTCTCCGAGGCTATGGGTCCCACAATTTACACCAGAGGTGGACCCCATCCTATATATATATGTATATATATATATATATATATATATATATATATATATATATATATATATATATATATATATATTATATATATATATATTTATATATATATATATATATATATATATTATATATATATATATTATATATATATATATATATATATATATATATAAATATTATATATATATATATTATATATATATATATATATATATATATATATATATATATATATATATATTATATATATATATATATATATATTGATGTGTACCTTTCAGTGAATATACACTGTGCTATACATTACAGTTCAGCGCTAAACTCGTTGGGGTGACATCGCACCTTGGGAATAGAATGCACTTAGGTTCGATTCATGGAAGGGAAGGATAAACCTAGTTGAGTGTATCAAGAGCCCGTTTCCGCGTCTTGGTACCTCGTTTGAAGGAAAGAGCAGTAACTACGGGCTCGTTAATCGGGCTTAAAACCTTCCAACACACGAATGTCTTATTAATGGAAACTAAGTGTATAAATACTGAGGTATATACCTATCCAAGTGCATATATACTATTACTCTCAGAGTACACACATCCAGGGAGTTGTACTCGTCGTAATAAACCCGAACTGGTTGGTTAATGGTGGTTTTATGTCTGTGTTCCCACAAGTGAGTCAATATGGTCGCTGGTCACCTGTTCACCACCCTACAACAATACTTTAATACCTAAAATTGCAACTAAATTAAACCCAGCATATATACACACTTAGAAATACACCTCTCGGTGTATATATGCAATACACGACAAACTAGATAGAAATTATTTTTTATATAATTCTATTTACATTTCCCTGGTTTGTTGAAATGTAATTAAAATCGAAAAAAATAATGTAATTTTGAGAAATATTATTTAAAGTTTAAAAAAATATATGGGAATTAAATTCTTAACTAGTTTCTGTCATTGGTAGTTCGGGGCATGAATTACTAAGCCTCTGGTCTGGTGGGAAAAGCACTCTCTTCACGCGATAAGGGTCCTGGGTTCGATTCCCGGCGGAGGGGGGGGGGAGGGACATCGGCATGTTTCCTTATACCTGATGTCTATGTTCACTCATTAGTAATAATGGGTATCTGGGTGTTAGTGCACTGGTGTGGGTCACATTCTGGGTGTTAGTGGACTGGTGTGGGTCGCATCCTGGGTGTTAGTGGACTGGTGTGGGTCACATCCTGGGTGTTAGTGGACTGGTGTGGGTCACATCCTGGGTGTTAGTGGACTGGTGTGGGTCACATCCTGGGTGTTAGTGGACTCGTGTGGGTCACATCCTGGGTGTTAGTGGACTGGTGTGGGTCACATCCTGGGTGTTAGTGGACTGGTGTGGGTCACATCCTGGGACAAAACTGACCTAATTTGCGGGAAATGCTCAGCATAACAAGGGACTTTCTATATAGTAGTATGTCATTGATGTCAGCTATGATCTGTATACCTTGTACATGTACTTGTATACCTTGTACATGTACTTGTATACCTTGTACATGTACTTGTATACCTTGTACATGTACTGGTATACCTTGTACATGTACTTGTATACCTTGTACATGTACTGGTATACCTAGTACATGTACTGGTATACCTAGTACATGTACTGGTATACCTTGTACATGTACTGGTATACCTTGTACATGTACTGGTATACCTTGTACATGTACTTGTATACCTTGTACATGTACTGGTATACCTAGTACATGTACTGGTATACCTAGTACATGTACTGGTATACCTTGTACATGTACTGGTATACCTTGTACATGTACTTGTATACCTTGTACATGTACTGGTATACCTTGTACATGTACTTGTATACCTTGTACATGTACTGGTATACCTAGTACATGTACTGGTATACCTAGTACATGTACTGGTATACCTTGTACATGTACTGGTATACCTTGTACATGTACTGGTATACCTTATACATGTACTGGTATACCTTGTACATGTACTTGTATACCTTGTACATGTACTTGTATACCTTGTACATGTACTGGTATACCTTGTTCATGTACTGGTATACCTTGTACATGTACTTGTATACCTTGTACATGTACTGGTATACCTTGTACATGTACTTGTATACCTTGTACATGTACTGGTATACCTTGTACATGTACTTGTATACCTTGTACATGTACTTGTATACCTTGTACATGTACTTGTATACCTTGTACATGTACTGGTATACCTTATACATGTACTGGTATTCCTTGTACATGTACTTGTATACCTTGTACATGTACTGGTATACCTTGTACATGTACTGGTATTCCTTGTACATGTACTTGTATACCTTGTACATGTACTGGTATACCTTGTACATGTACTTGTATACCTTGTACATGTACTTGTATACCTTGTACATGTACTGGTATACCTTGTACATGTACTGGTATTCCTTGTACATGTACTTGTATACCTTGTACATGTACTTGTATACCTTGTACATGTACTGGTATTCCTTGTACATGTACTGGTATTCCTTTTACATGTACTTGTATACCTTGTACATGTACTGGTATACCTTGTACATGTACTGGTATACCTTGTACATGTACTGGTATACCTTGTACATGTACTGGTATACCTTGTACATGTACTGGTATACCTTGTACATGTACTTGTATACCTTGTACATGTACTGGTATACCTTGTACATGTACTTGTATACCTTGTACATGTACTGGTATACCTTGTACATGTACTTGTATACCTTGTACATGTACTTGTATACCTTGTACATGTACTGGTATACCTTGTACATGTACTGGTATACCTTGTACATGTACTGGTATACCTTGTACATGTACTTGTATACCTTGTACATGTACTTGTATACCTTGTACATGTACTGGTATACCTTGTACATGTACTTGTTTACCTTGTACATGTACTGGTATACCTTGTACATGTACTTGTATACCTTGTACATGTACTTGTATACCTTGTACATATACTGGTATACCTTTTACATGTACTTGTATACCTTGTACATGTACTTGTATACCTTGTACATGTACTTGTATACCTTGTACATGTACTTGTATACCTTGTACATGTACTTGTATACCTTGTACATGTACTGGTATACCTTGTACATGTACTTGTATACCTTGTACATGTACTGGTATACCTTGTACATGTACTTGTATACCTTGTACATGTACTTGTATACCTTGTACATGTACTGGTATACCTTGTACATGTACTGGTATACCTTGTACATGTACTGGTATACCTTGTACATGTACTGGTATACCTTGTACATGTACTTGTATACCTTGTACATGTACTTGTATACCTTGTACATGTACTTGTATACCTTGTACATGTACTTGTATACCTTGTACATGTACTGGTATACCTTGTACATGTACTGGTATACCTTGTACATGTACTGGTATACCTTGTACATTAACTGGTAGAAATAAAGATATTATTTTTATTAAGTTACCTGGTGTGATCCAAGTTATGGAAGGGTGAAGGAAATTCCCTGAACAAGGGCCCTTCCCCAACATCAAGGCACCCACACTGTGGCCTTGATAAAGAATTAAACACATGTGCAAAACATCTGGGTATCTTGATTTGTAGATGTTTCTCCATCCAGTGACTTTATGAGTATATTAATAAAACCACTGGATGTCGAAACGTCTACAATAAAGGTACCCAGAAGTTGCACGTGTTTACGTTTTCATTTTCTCGGTACTATATATTATTAATGTAAGACTTGATAAACCATACCCCCGGCCGGGATTGAACCCGCGGTCATAGAGTCTCAAAACTCCAGCCCATCGCGTTAGCCACTAGACCAGCTAGCCACAATAAGATTCATCCAACTAGGTATATTTCTACACCATAGGAAAGTTACCACAGGCACCTCTGTGACCACAAATGCAAGTTTTTACAGACGAATCTCCAGCTAGCGTGGCCGTGACGAACTCTAGCTCAAGTCCCTTCACTGCCGTCAACATGACGGAGTTTTGAGACTCTATGACCGCGGGTTAAATCCCGGCCGGGGGTATGGTTTATTTGCAATCGTGTCATTACGATTCCTTGAGTCATGAAGACTTGATAAAGGCCACCGAGTGGGAAACGTTATTTTCTTATAGTGTTTAACATTGAGATGGCTCATTCAGAGAACACTCACTCTCACCTCTCAGATGTATTTAAGACATTGAAGACCAATTTGAGTTAATATTGAGTTTAAAGATACCGTCTTGATTAAGTCAGGTTAAGTAAGGTTTGTCAGGAAACAGGGCAAGTGGTTTCTGACGCGGGTCTTAGTTGCTAACCCGCAGTTGGAGCTTTTGGTCATCTAAGGCCTTCCGCTGGCTTACCCGTCCAAAATTCCTAAATTAATAATGAAGAATTATCGTATTGATTGTTACAATGGGTTTGTCTTATTAATTTTATCCTGTCACAAACACGTCACTTTTCGACTTGATACAAATACCAAAATATTTCTCTAGTGTCTTGTTTATCATCTTGACGGCTTTCTAAACCATTATTCAAAATTATCATGATAAAGCTCTCTATATGGGCGAAACGTCATGTCACTATAGACCTCATGTAAGTATACTTGGTTTCTCTGGCTCACCAACGGTAGTGCTGTAGTTTCTCGCTGCGATGTTTCACCAACGCTTCCTCGCACTTTTCTCTCGTTAAAAATGTTTTATTCCCAGCGAAACGTGTTCATTTATAAAATATTTCTCACCACACGTCCGTATCTTATTTGCATTAAGGTGAGAAAATCTCTCTTACCGTCTTAATCACTCACATTATCACTAATAACCTTATTATTGTCTACGTATAATTAATATTTACCTTTCAGTTTAATACCTTAACTACGAAAAAAAATCTGTAATCTGCACACCACCAATAAAGAATATTTTAATCCCTTACGTAGATATTAAAGAATATTCTGCGAGTACACACACAGATTTCTGTACTGTCAACACAGTCGCTACCACTCAAGTCTCACTGTATAGTTCCTGGTTCCTCCGCCAGCCTTACCACGCTGTTGTTTTTATTATTCTATTGTTTTTTGTTTTATTAGGGTTTTAAAAAATAAAGTAGGTTAATATTTCGTTGTTAATAATATAATACTATTTCTTAGTGTTATTGTTTCTGGGAAAATGTATGTCTATTAGTATTTTTCCCATTTGTCTTTTTGTGTATATTCCCACGAGTATACTCTTAGAGTTTATTTAAATATTTATACTTGTAATTAAGGTACATTTCACTGGTGATGGACAGGTGATTTGTGGCCTTTAATGGCCCGTATATAGCTCACAGACTTTCACCTTAATAAACGAACCTTAATGCTACTCGTACATATGGAACTAATAGCCAGACACCAGATTTTGGGAACAGGGGAACAGGCCAGATAACAGCACTATTTTTGTCTCAGATTTTTTTGTATGGTCAATACATGTATGGTCAATACATGTATGGTCAATCTATGTATGGTCAATACATGTATGGTCAATACATGTATGGTCAATATACGTATGGTCAATACACGTATGGTCAATATATGTATGGTCAATACATGTATGGCCAATATATGTATGGTCAATATATGTATGGTCAATATACGTAAGGTCAATACACGTATGGTCAATATATGTATGGTCAATACATGTATGGCCAATATATGTATGGTCAATATATGTATGGTCAATACATGTATGGTCAATATACGTATGGTCAATACACGTATGGTCAATATATGTATGGTCAATACATGTATGGCCAATATATGTATGGTCAATATATGTATGGTCAATATATGTATGGCTCTGGTGGCCTGGTGGTTAACGCTCTGGCTTCACACGGTGAGGGCCTGGGTTCGATTCCCAGCCAGAGTAGAAACATTGGACGTGTTTCTTTCCATCTGTTGTCTATGTTCCCCATCAGTAAAATGGGTACCTGGGTGTTAGTCGACTGGTGTGGGTCGCATCCTGGGACACTGACCTAAGGAGGCCTGGTCACAGACCGGGCCGCGGGGGCGTTGACCCCCGGAACTCTCTCCAGGTAAACTCCAGGTATGGTCAATACATGATAGTTATGCTTGATACCAGTGACTCAGGTCATAATAAGGGGTGACTATCATAGACAGTTTGTCTCTGGTTCTCGTTGAAAAAGTCAAGAACGAAAGCTATATTTGTATGACACTGTAAATGGAAGCTATGTTACAATCAACGTAGCATTTTATTTTGGCAACGTTTCGCTCTCCAGATTTGTCCGTAATTGTACCATCATTATTATACCATGTTAAAACTTATGGAACAACATGGAGAATGCTGATTTGTCCAAGTGAGTATTGTGGTCTCAGCACAATTCCACTCGGCCACAAATACCACAGATGGTATAGAACACAAATATATCATCTCCCCCTTCTCATAAAATATTTCTACACTCGTTGCTCCCTGCGGGTGTAAACACACTCAAGTGACACTTATGGTGGCCCGGTGGCCTGGTGGCCCGGTGGCCCGGTGGCCTGGTGGCTAAAGCTCCCGCTTCACACACGGAGGGCCAGGGTTCGATTCCCGGCGGGTGGAAACATTTCGACACGTTTCCTTACACCTGTTGTCCTGTTCACCTAGCAGCAAATAAGTACCTGGGTGTTAGTCGACTGGTGTGGGTCGCATCCTGGGGGACAAGATTAAGGACCCCAATGGAAATAAGTTAGACAGTCCTCGATGACGCACTGACTTTCTTGGGTTATCCTGGGTGGCTAACCCTCCGGGGTTAAAAATCCGAACGAAATCTTATCTTATCTTATCTTAACCATGCCACTCCCTGTCCACCCTCAACACTCGAACACCCAGAACTCTGTTGTTAGGTAAGACACATCTGCAACAGTTAGGTATCTTTATTTCGAAACGTTTCGCAGGCTTCTTCAGTCGAGTACAGAAAAGTTGATAGAAGCAGAAGATGCTTTTCGGTATTTTATACCATTTTAATGTTCACTCAAAACTCTCTCCAATATAAACGAAATATTTGCAGTGGTTCTCTTACCAGGTTCGAAATTTCCTCACCGGTGTATCCTGCCTAAAACTGTCTAGGTGACATTTCTCAAATTTTCTCCTCAAAATGGTATATTACTTTACGTTAAAAAAATAATATATACATTAGTATTAATGTTGGTGATTGTTATAATCATGGGGGAGCGCTAAACCCGTAGGATTATACAGTGCATTTGGGGGGGGGGATGGAAGGTATTCAGGCTTAATTCAGGGAACCGGAGCACAGATCCAATTCCCTAGATCAAGAGCCCCTCACTAGTGTCAAGGAACCTTCCTTGAGGGGACTTAATTAAGTCCCCTCAAGGAAGGTTCCTTGACACTGGTGAGGGGCTCTTGATCCAAGGAACATATTTGAATGCTTCCCATTACCAACAGACCCCTGGCAGTCTTCAAGCTGGCACTGGACAAGCACCTAAAGTCAGTTCCTGATCAGCCGGGCTGTGGCTCGTACGTTGGTTTGCGTGCAGCCAGCAGCAACAGCCTGGTTGATCAGGCTCTGATCCACCAGGAGGCCTGGTCACAGACCGGGCCGCGGGGGCGTTGACCCCCGGAACTCTCTCCAGGTAAACTCCAGGTAATTACACAGGCGTTATGTGGCTCCTACGGATATAGCGCTTTTTTCTGATTATACCAGTTGTAAACGAAATGAATCTTCAGTGGCTGATGAATGGTAAAAATTTTGCTGGATTCTGTACAATAACTGCAAAATGCGTCTTCCACTTTAAACGTAAAGTGCTGATGTGTTTACGTCTAAAGAAACGATCTTATGATGTTAGGCTAAATTCTTAATGGTAACTGTACTAAACTGGTTTCTGTGAAATAATTGCAGAATATCTCTTATCAGAAGTAAGTCACAGTGACTCACGAAATCGTAGTGACTCTCTGATCGCAGGTTCTAACCCCACCCGTGGTATAGTTAAGTCACCGTGTTTGAGTATTGGTTATTTTTTTATGTGTCTATAACATCTGTGTGTTATATGGACCATTTCTAAAAAAATTTATATTATACAGACTAAGCGTTCATAAAGCTTACTTAGTTACGGTAGTTTCTTAAAATCAGGTCAATCTTGCTGAAAGAAGCTTGGACTTATTTTGGCCTGTTTAAGTACCAGTTTTCCTGTATGGAAGAAATGGTAAAAATTTAGATACCCTTCCATATGGGCTATACTGAACCTGGGAAATGGGAGGTAATCAAGTTTAATCCTTGGAAAGAAAGCATGGGTAACTCCATGTCCATCTTTTTGCTAGAGCAACGTCATCCACATGCACTCGTTTTCCCTTCGATTTGAAGGGAAGGAAAGAGACGGAAAGATTGATAGCAAAAAGCAGAGATCCTTAGAAAGGATGACCGGGAAAAGTCGCATGTGTACGAAGGCAACAAAGGAAGCTGATTGAGTGGAGTTTCAAGTGAATATTGATAGCCAACTCTGAGTAAGGTCGTCCCGGGAGACACTCTGCTGAGGGAGTCCAACCAATTCTCATTTTCCTGCCTTGGTTTCTTGATCAGTATAAACACATGTGCAACACCTAAATAAATAACAAAAAGGCACAATACCGTGACTGTGATGAATGGTTTGAAAAACCGACAAGTTGAAGATTGAGACACTTATGCAGCATATGGGAATCTACATTCTACAAGATTGATGGACTGAACACATCGACTCCAGGTTGAGGGACTGATTACCTCATTCTCCTCCTCTCCTTACGCCTTCCTCTTTGTATTGGACTGATGAAGCCACTGTGTGGCGAAACGTTTCCTGAATAAAGATTCCCATATGCTGCATAAGTGTCTCAATCTTCAATACCGTGACTGGAACGATACACAAATAACCCACACATAAAAGAGAGACGCTTACGACGACGTTTCGGTCCGACTTGGACCATTGACAAGGTCACACTGGTCACTGTGTGACCTTGTCAATGGTCCAAGTCGGACCGAAACGTCGTCGTAAGCTTCTCTCTTTTATGTGCGGGTTATTTGTGTACAACACCTAAATACTCGTGTACTCTATATTCAGGTATATCTGTTTCTGACACTTATGTATCATATGGGAATCTTTTCTGAAGAAATGTTTCGCCACACAGTGGCTTCATCAGTCCAATGAAAAGCAGAATGGTGTAAGGAGAGGAGTTAAGGTAACCAGTCCCTCAGCCTAGAGTCGATGCGTTCAGTCCATTTCATTCATTCATTAGAGATTCGCCGGTACTTCCGGCCCGGGTCTTCTCCATATGGTGACCCGGCTGTGGCCCCCAGTTGGGGGTGTCGTTCATCTTCTTCTTTCTTCTGTCTTCTTTCTTGGGCCCTCCGGTTGGAGGGTAACATCATCTTCTCTCTTGCGGCGACTCCCCGGAGGGGAGTGTCATCTCGCTTCTCATCTTCATCAGCAGGCGTAACTTGGTCTTCTTCAGCAGGCGTAACTTGGTCTTCTTCAGCAGGCGTCCACCTGGGCTTCATCGGCAGGCGTCTCTAGGGCCCAGGGTCTTCGGGCACTTGTTGCCCCATTAAGTTGTTGATAGTGTGGCATAGGCGATGTGTTCAGTCCATCAGTCTTGTACAAAATACAGCATAGGGCCGTAGAAGTGGTTTATATACTGTAGTCAGGTGAGGTGAAGCAGAAGGAGGCGGGGTCATAGTGGTACCATCCACTAGTGTAAATAGGTCTTCGTCCGAAGGTTGGACAAGTGTTGAAGCATTCATGGTAACAAGATTCCATGATGCTGCAGTGTGTGATTACCTCAAACTCCTTCTCTCCTTACACCTTCCTGCTTTGTATTGGACTGATGAAGTCACTGTGTGGCGTAACGTTACTTCAGTAAAGATTCCCATATGTTGTATGAGTGTCTCAATTCTTCAACTTGTTGGTTTCCAAAACCATTCAACAAATCTGTTTGTGATGAATGGTTTGAAAAACCGACAAGTTGAAGATTGAGACACTTATGCAGCATATGGGAATCTTTATTCAGGAAACGTTTCGCCACACAGTGGCTTCATCAGTCCAATACAAAGAGGAAGGCGTAAGGAGAGGAGGAGAATGAGGTAATCAGTCCCTCAACCTGGAGTCGATGTGTTCAGTCCATCAAATCTGTTTGTGACTTGATAAAGTCCACTGTGTGGGCGAAACGTAGCCAACAAATGATCGCATTATACTGCACCTGTCTCTATTTTCTTTCACTAGGTCGGTATTTTATACCATTTATCTCCATGAATATATGTATCTTTAAGAGACGTTTCGCCCACCAGGGATTTTTATCGTTCACAGGACTTATTCACCTACATCTCAGAGGTATATACTTTGATTTAATGATTTAATACTTATCCCTTATTTTGGTATGCCTTTATTTCGTAACCCTCAAGAGAAACATCAAATGGTTGTATGATATTTTCTCATTCTTCTTCTTACTACTTTTCGATTTTATTTTGGTCATAAGACGAGAACATTTCATCGGACCCGAGTTATATTTTGAACACTTG
The DNA here is from genome assembly GCF_038502225.1 of Cherax quadricarinatus. Lineage (NCBI taxonomy): Eukaryota > Metazoa > Arthropoda > Malacostraca > Decapoda > Parastacidae > Cherax > Cherax quadricarinatus. Next base: position 5,943,183 of record NC_091390.1, read on the forward strand.
TGTACGGTAACTAGGACTAAATTCTGGGAACAATTGGCATGTACAGGTTCCCTATGACCAAAGTTATTGAACTCACTAACAGAATCCCAAACAACTATACTACCACTGTCATTTTTCACCACCACCACCACACTATCACTATCTTTCATGACTACCACTATACCACCACTCTCATACATGACCACCATTACACTACCACTATCATTCATGACCACCAACACCACACTACGACTACCCTACCACTATCATTTATGACCACCATTACACTACCACTATCATTCATGACCACCAACACCACACTACCACTATCATTTATGACCACCATTACACTACCACTATCATTCATGACCACCAACACCACACTACCACTACCATTCATAACCACCATCACCACACTACCACTATCATTCATGACCACCACCACCACCACACTACCACTATTATTCATGAACACTACCACACTACCACTATCATTCATGACCACCACCACCACACTTCCACTATCATTCATGACCACCACCACACTACCACTATTATTCATGACCACCACCACCACACTTCCACTATCATTCATGACCACCACCACCACACTACCACTATCATTCATGACCACCACCACCACACTTCCACTATCATTCATGACCACCACCACCACACTACCACTATTATTCATGACCACCACCACCACACTACCACTATCATTCATGACCACCACCACCACACTACCACTATCATTCATGACTACCACCACACTACCACTATCATTCATGACCACCACCACACTACCACTATTATTCATGACCACCACCACCACACTACCACTATCATTCATGACTACCACCACACTACCACTATCATTCATGACCACCACCACACTACCACTATCATTCATGACCACCACCACACTACCACTATCATTCATGACCACCACCACACTACCACTATTATTCATGACCACCATCACCACACTACCACTATCATTCATGACCACCACCACCACACTACCACTATCATTCATGACCACCACCACCACACTACCACTATCATTCATGACCACCACCACCACACTACCATTATCATTCATGACCACCACCACACTACCACTATCATTCATGACCACCACCACACTACCACTATCATTCATGACCACCACAACACTACCACTATAATTCATGACCACCACCACACTACCACTATCATTCATGACCACCACCACACTACCACTATCATTCATGACCACCACCACACTACCACTATCATTCATGACCACCACCACACTACCACTATCATTCATGACCACCACCACCACACTACCACTATTATTCATGACCACCACCACACTACCACTATCATTCATGACCACCACCACACTACCACTATCATTCATGACCACCACCACACTTCCACTATCATTCATGACCACCACCACACTACCACTATCATTCATGACCACCACCACACTACCACTATCATTCATGACCACCAACACCACACTACCACTATCATTCATGACCACCACCACCACACTTCCACTATCATTCATGACCACCACCACACTACCACTATCATTCATGACCACCACCACACTACCACTATCATTCATGACCACCACCACCACACTACCACTATCATTCATGACCACCACCACACTACCACTATCATTCATGACTACCACCACCACACTACCACTATCATTCATGACCACCACCACACTTCCACTATCATTCATGACCACCACCACACTACCACTATCATTCATGACCACCACCACACTACCACTATCATTCATGACCACCACCACACTACCACTATCATTCATGACCACCACCACACTACCACTATCATTCATGACCACCACAACACTACCACTATAATTCATGACCACCACCACACTACCACTATCATTCATGACCACCACCACACTACCACTATCATTCATGACCACCACAACACTACCACTATAATTCATGACCACCACCACACTACCACTATCATTCATGACCACCACAACACTACCACTATAATTCATGACCACCACCACACTACCACTATCATTCATGACCACCACCACACTACCACTATCATTCATGACCACCACCACATTACCACTATCATTCATGACCACCACCACACTACCACTATCATTCATGACCACCACCACCACACTATCACTATCATTCATGACCACCACTACCACACTACCACTATCATTCATGACCACCACCACACTACCACTATCATTCATGACCACCACCACACTACCACTATCATTCATGACCACCACCACCACACTACCACTATCATTCATGACCACCACCACCACACTACCACTATCATTCATGACCACCACCACCACCACACTACCACTATCATTCATGACCACCACCACCACCACCACACTACCACTATCATTCATGACCACCACCACCACTCTACCACTATCATTCATGACCACCACCACCACACTACCACTATCATTCATGACCACCAGCACCACACTACCACTATCATTCATGACCACCACCACACTACCACTATCATTCATGACCACCACCACCACACTACCACTATCATTCATGACCACCACCACCACACTACCACTATCATTCATGACCACCACCACACTACCACTATCATTCATGACCACCACCACCACACTACCACTATCATTCATGACCACCACCACACTACCACTATCATTCATGACCACCACCACACTACCACTATCATTCATGACCACCACCACACTACCACTATCATTCATGACCACCACCACACTACCACTATCATTTATGACCACCACCACACTACCACTATCATTCATGACCACCACCACACTACCACTATCATTTATGACCACCACCACACTACCACTATCTTTCATGACCACCACCACACTACCACTATCATTCATGACCACCACCACACTACCACTATCATTCATGACCACCACCACACTACCACTATCATTCATGACCACCACCACACTACCACTATCATTTATGACCACCACCACACTACCACTATCTTTCATGACCACCACCACACTACCACTATCATTCATGACCACCACCACACTACCACTATCATTCATGACCACCACCACACTAACACTATCGTTCATGGCCACCACCACACTACCACTATCATTCATGACCACCACCACACTAACACTATCGTTCATGGCCACCACCACACTAACACTATCATTCATGACCACCACCACACTACCACTATCATTCATGACCACCACCACACTACCACTATCATTCATGACCACCACCACACTAACACTATCGTTCATGGCCACCGCCACACCAGTCTCTCTCATATTAGTTGATAAGACACTCGTGCAACAGTTAGGTATCTTTATTCCGAAACGTTTCGCCTACACAGCAGGCTTCTTCAGTCAAATACAGAGGAGGCAGCAGAAGCAGTAGGGTGAAAAGTCGATGTAATCAGTCCATCCTCCATGACGACGTACTTTTGAGATGATCAGCATTGTTACTATTACCATAGTGACATTTCTGAGTCTCGCACTACATCCTTATAATCTATCAGACAATGCAACACTACTGTCTATTAGTCTCGCAGAAAAACAATGCTATCTCTCCCACCCATCAAATAACACCAACACTACTGTTTCTCAAACTTACTCCAAGAAATCATTCTCTCCCATACCCAGCATATAGCACCAATATCTCTCTTTCCACCAAACAACAACTCTATCCGACCCACCAAACAACAACACTATCTCATACCCACCAAACAATAGCAATACTATCTCACTACCCACCAAACAACACCACTCTGTCTCATCCCACCAATCAACGCCAATATCTCTCATCCCACCAAACAACACCACTCTGTCTCATCTCACCAATTAACGGCAATATCTCTCATCCCACCAAACAACACCACTCTGTCTCATCTCACCAATTAACGGCAATATCTCTCATCCCACCAAACAACACCTCTCTCTCATCCCACCCACTAAACACTGCTGTTTCTCAAACTCCCCACAAAACACCATTATCTCCCAGGCCCAGCACATAGCACCACTATCTCTCATCCCACCAAACAACACCACTATCTCTCAGGACCATAACAAAACACCCGCGTCATCTTCCGAGTGGGTGCACAGCACCACAATGGGATATTACAGACATTCAGCCGCTACAATACAGCCAGGCTTGTTGATAACTTTTACTGAGGTACAAAGGGTGACTTGCAGCTCAGAACCTCCACCAGGAATCATTTATATTTCTTCACCATGGCACTGATTGTCTGTGAGTTGTGAGGCAGCCACACACTGCTGCTGCTACTGCTGCTGATATTCCTGTCGCTTCTGCTACTGTGTCTGCTTCTGCTGCTGATATTCGTGTTGCTTCTGCTACTGTGTCTGCTTCTGCTGCTGATATTCGCGTTGCTCCTGCTACTGTGTCTGCTTCTGCTGCTGATATTCCTGTCGCTTCTGCTACTGTGTCTGCTTCTGCTGCTGATATTCGCGTGGCTTCTGCTACTGTGTCTGCTTCTGCTGCTGATATTCGCGTTGCTCCTGCTACTGTGTCTGTTTCTGCTGCTTCTGTTGTTGCTGCTGCTACTGCTGATATTCGCGTTGCTTCTGCTACTGTGTCTGCTTCTGCTGCTGATATTCTCGTTGCTCCTGCTACTGTGTCTGTTTTTGCTGCTTCTGTTGTTGCTGCTGCTACTGCTGATATTCGCGTTGCTTCTGCTACTGTGTCTGCTTCTGCTGCTGATATTCGCGTAGCTCCTGCTACTGTGTCTGCTTCTGCTGCTGATATTCGTGTTGCTCCTAATACTGTGTCTGCTTCTGCTGCTGATATTTCTGTCGCTTCTGCTAAAATGTCTGCTTCTGCTGCTGATATTCCTGTCGCTTCTGCTACTGTGTCTGCTTCTGCTGCTGATATTCCTGTCGCTTCTGCTACTGTGTCTGCTACTGCTGCTGATATTCGTGTTGCTTCTGCTACTGTGTCTGCTTCTGCTGCTGATATTCGTGTTGCTCCTAATACTGTGTCTGCTTCTGCTGCTGATATTTTGTTGCTTCTGCTACTGTGTCTGCTTCTGCTGCTGATATTCCTGTCGCTTCTGCTACTGTGTCTGCTTCTGCTGCTGATATTCGCGTGGCTCCTGCTACTGTGTCTGCTACTGCTGCTGATATTCGTGTTGCTTCTGCTACTGTGTCTGCTTCTGCTGCTGATATTCGCGTTGCTCCTGCTACTGTGTCTGCTTCTGCTGCTGATATTCGCGTTGCTCCTGCTACTGTGTCTGCTTCTGCTGCTGATATTCGCGTTCCTTCTGCTACTGTGTCTGCTTCTGCTGCTGATATTCGCGTTGCTCCTGCTACTGTGTCTGCTTCTGCTGCTGCTGCTGCTACTACTACTTCTGTTGCTGTTATTGGTGATGCTGCTGCTGTTCCTGCTGCTATTTGCTGGTGCTGCTAATGCTGCTACTTCTGTTGTTATTACTGCCGCTACTTATGTTGCTGTTATTGTTGCTGTTGGTGCTACTTATGTTGCTGTTATTGTTGCTGTTGCTGCTACTTATGTTGCTGTTATTGTTGCTGTTGGTGCTACTTATGTTGCTGTTATTGTTGCTGTTGGTGCTACTTATGTTACTGTTACTGCTGCTGTTGGTGCTACTTATGTTGCTGTTATTGTTGCTGTTGGTGCTACTTATGTTACTGTTATTGCTGCTGTTGGTGCTACTTATGTTACTGTTATTGTTGCTGTTGGTGCTACTTATGTTGCTGTTATTGCTGCTGTTGGTGCTACTTATGTTACTGTTACTGCTGCTGTTGGTGCTACTTATGTTACTGTTATTGCTGCTGTTGGTGCTACTTATGTTACTGTTATTGCTGCTGTTGGTGCTACTTATGTTACTGTTACTGCTGCTGTTGGTGCTACTTATGTTACTGTTACTGTTGCTGTTGGTGCTACTTATGTTACTGTTACTGCTGCTGTTGGTGCTACTTATGTTACTGTTATTGCTGCTGTTGGTTACTGTTACTGCTGCTGTTGGTGCTACTTATGTTACTGTTACTGTTGCTGTTGGTGCTACTTATGTTACTGTTATTGCTGCTGTTGGTGCTACTTATGTTACTGTTACTGCTGCTGTTGGTGCTACTTATGTTACTGTTACTGCTGCTGTTGGTGCTACTTATGTTACTGTTATTGCTGCTGTTGGTGCTACTTATGTTACTGTTACTGCTGCTGTTGGTGCTACTTATGTTACTGTTACTGCTGCTGTTGGTGCTACTTATGTTACTGTTATTGCTGCTGTTGGTGCTACTTATGTTACTGTTATTGCTGCTGTTGGTGCTACTTATGTTACTGTTATTGCTGCTGTTGGTGCTACTTATGTTACTGTTACTGCTGCTGTTGGTGCTACTTATGTTACTGTTATTGCTGCTGTTGGTGCTACTTATGTTACTGTTACTGCTGCTGTTGGTGCTACTTATGTTACTGTTATTGCTGCTGTTGGTGCTACTTATGTTACTGTTACTGTTGCTGTTGGTGCTACTTATGTTACTGTTATTGCTGCTGTTGGTGCTACTTATGTTACTGTTATTGCTGCTGTTGGTGCTACTTATGTTACTGTTACTGCTGCTGTTGGTGCTACTTATGTTACTGTTATTGCTGCTGTTGGTGCTACTTATGTTACTGTTACTGCTGCTGTTGGTGCTACTTATGTTACTGTTATTGCTGCTGTTGGTGCTACTTATGTTACTGTTACTGCTGCTGTTGGTGCTACTTATGTTACTGTTACTGCTGCTGTTGGTGCTACTTATGTTACTGTTATTGCTGCTGTTGGTGCTACTTATGTTACTGTTACTGTTGGTGCTACTTATGTTACTGTTACTGCTGCTGTTGGTGCTACTTATGTTACTGTTATTGCTGCTGTTGGTGCTACTTATGTTACTGTTATTGCTGCTGTTGGTGCTACTTATGTTACTGTTACTGCTGCTGTTGGTGCTACTTATGTTACTGTTACTGCTGCTGTTGGTGCTACTTATGTTACTGTTATTGCTGCTGTTGGTGCTACTTATGTTACTGTTACTGCTGCTGTTGGTGCTACTTATGTTACTGTTATTGCTGCTGTTGGTGCTGCTTATGTTACTGTTATTGCTGCTGTTGGTGCTACTTATGTTACTGTTACTGCTGCTGTTGGTGCTACTTATGTTACTGTTATTGCTGCTGTTGGTGCTACTTATGTTACTGTTACTGTTACTGCTGCTGTTGGTGCTACTTATGTTACTGTTATTGCTGCTGTTGGTGCTACTTATGTTACTGTTACTGCTGCTGTTGGTGCTACTTATGTTACTGTTATTGCTGCTGTTGGTGCTACTTATGTTACTGTTATTGCTGCTGTTGGTGCTACTTATGTTACTGTTACTGCTGCTGTTGGTGCTACTTATGTTACTGTTATTGCTGCTGTTGGTACTTATGTTACTGTTACTGCTGCTGTTGGTGCTACTTATGTTACTGTTACTGCTGCTGTTGGTGCTACTTATGTTACTGTTATTGCTGCTGTTGGTGCTACTTATGTTACTGTTATTGCTGCTGTTGGTGCTACTTATGTTACTGTTACTGCTGCTGTTGGTGCTACTTATGTTACTGTTATTGCTGCTGTTGGTGCTGCTTATGTTACTGTTATTGCTGCTGTTGGTGCTACTTATGTTACTGTTACTGCTGCTGTTGGTGCTACTTATGTTACTGTTATTGCTGCTGTTGGTGCTACTTATGTTACTGTTATTGCTGCTGTTGGTGCTACTTATGTTACTGTTATTGCTGCTGTTGGTGCTACTTATGTTACTGTTACTGCTGCTGTTGGTGCTACTTATGTTACTGTTATTGCTGCTGTTGGTGCTGCTTATGTTACTGTTATTGCTGCTGTTGGTGCTACTTATGTTACTGTTACTGCTGCTGTTGGTGCTACTTATGTTACTGTTATTGCTGCTGTTGGTGCTGCTTATGTTACTGTTATTGCTGCTGTTGGTGCTACTTATGTTACTGTTACTGCTGCTGTTGGTGCTACTTATGTTACTGTTATTGCTGCTGTTGGTGCTACTTATGTTACTGTTACTGCTGCTGTTGGTGCTACTTATGTTACTGTTACTGCTGCTGTTGGTGCTACTTATGTTACTGTTATTGCTGCTGTTGGTGCTACTTATGTTACTGTTATTGCTGCTGTTGGTGCTACTTATGTTACTGTTACTGCTGCTGTTGGTGCTACTTATGTTACTGTTATTGCTGCTGTTGGTGCTACTTATGTTACTGTTACTGCTGCTGTTGGTGCTACTTATGTTACTGTTACTGCTGCTGTTGGTGCTACTTATGTTACTGTTATTGCTGCTGTTGGTGCTGCTTATGTTACTGTTACTGCTGCTGTTGGTGCTACTTATGTTACTGTTATTGCTGCTGTTGGTGCTACTTATGTTACTGTTACTGCTGCTGTTGGTGCTACTTATGTTACTGTTACTGCTGCTGTTGGTGCTACTTATGTTACTGTTATTGCTGCTGTTGGTGCTACTTATGTTACTGTTATTGCTGCTGTTGGTGCTACTTATGTTACTGTTATTGCTGCTGTTGGTGCTACTTATGTTACTGTTACTGCTGCTGTTGGTGCTACTTATGTTACTGTTACTGCTGCTGTTGGTGCTACTTATGTTACTGTTACTGCTGCTGTTGGTGCTACTTATGTTACTGTTACTGCTGCTGTTGGTGCTACTTATGTTACTGTTACTGCTGCTGTTGGTGCTACTTATGTTACTGTTACTGCTGCTGTTGGTGCTACTTATGTTACTGTTACTGCTGCTGTTGGTGCTACTTATGTTACTGTTACTGCTGCTGTTGGTGCTACTTATGTTACTGTTACTGCTGCTGTTGGTGCTACTTATGTTACTGTTACTGCTGCTGTTGGTGCTACTTATGTTACTGTTATTGCTGCTGTTGGTGCTACTTATGTTACTGTTACTGCTGCTGTTGGTGCTACTTATGTTACTGTTATTGCTGCTGTTGGTGCTACTTATGTTACTGTTACTGCTGCTGTTGGTGCTACTTATGTTACTGTTATTGCTGCTGTTGGTGCTACTTATGTTACTGTTACTGCTGCTGTTGGTGCTACTTATGTTACTGTTATTGCTGCTGTTGGTGCTACTTATGTTACTGTTACTGCTGCTGTTGGTGCTACTTATGTTACTGTTACTGCTGCTGTTGGTGCTACTTATGTTACTGTTACTGCTGCTGTTGGTGCTACTTATGTTACTGTTATTGCTGCTGTTGGTGCTACTTATGTTACTGTTACTGCTGCTGTTGGTGCTACTTATGTTACTGTTACTGCTGCTGTTGGTGCTGCTTATGTTACTGTTATTGCTGCTGTTGGTGCTACTTATGTTACTGTTATTGCTGCTGTTGGTGCTACTTATGTTACTGTTATTGCTGCTGTTGGTGCTACTTATGTTACTGTTACTGCTGTTGTTGGTGCTACTTATGTTACTGTTATTGCTGCTGTTGGTGCTACTTATGTTACTGTTACTGCTGCTGTTGGTGCTACTTATGTTACTGTTACTGCTGCTGTTGGTGCTACTTATGTTACTGTTACATTTGCTGTTGGTGCTACTTATGTTACTGTTACTGCTGCTGTTGGTGCTACTTATGTTACTGTTACTGCTGCTGTTGGTGCTACTTATGTTACTGTTATTGCTGCTGTTGGTGCTACTTATGTTACTGTTATTGCTGCTGTTGGTGCTACTTATGTTACTGTTACTGCTGCTGTTGGTGCTACTTATGTTACTGTTACTGCTGCTGTTGGTGCTACTTATGTTACTGTTACTGCTGCTGTTGGTGCTACTTATGTTACTGTTACTGCTGCTGTTGGTGCTACTTATGTTACTGTTACTGCTGCTGTTGGTGCTACTTATGTTACTGTTACTGCTGCTGTTGGTGCTACTTATGTTACTGTTACTGCTGCTGTTGGTGCTACTTATGTTACTGTTACTGCTGCTGTTGGTGCTACTTATGTTACTGTTACTGCTGCTGTTGGTGCTACTTATGTTACTGTTACTGCTGCTGTTGGTGCTACTTATGTTGCTGTTATTGCTGCTGGTGGTGCTACTTATGTTACTGTTATTGCTGCTGGTGGTGCTACTTATGTTACTGCTATTGCTGGTGGTGGTGCTATTTCTGTTGTTACTGTTGCTGGTGGTGCTACTTATGCTGCTGCTATTGTTGGTGGTGGTGCTACTTATGTTGCTGTTATTGCTGCTGCTGGTGCTACTTATGCTACTGTTATTGCTGCTGCTGGTGCTACTTATGTTGCTGTTATTGCTGCTGGTGGTGCTACTTATGTTACTGTTATTGCTGCTGCTGGTGCTACTTATGTTACTGCTATTGCTGGTGGTGGTGCTACTTCTGTTGTTACTGTTGCTGGTGGTACTACTTATGCTGCTGTTATTGTTGCTGCTGCTACTTATGCTGCTGTTATTGCTGCTGCTGGTGCTACTTCTGTTGTTACTGCTGCTGCTGGTGCTACTTATGCTGCTGTTATTGCTGGTGGTGGTGCTACTTCTGTTGTTACTGCTGCTGCTGGTGCTACTTATGCTGCTGTTATTGCTGGTGGTGGTGCTACTTCTGTTGTTACTGCTGCTGCTGGTGCTACTTATGCTGCTGTTATTGCTGTTGGTGCTACTTCTGTTGTTACTGCTGCTTTTGGTGCTACTTATGCTGCTGTTATTGCTGCTGTTGGTGCTACTTATGCTGCTGTTATTGCTGGTGGTGGTGCTACTTCTGTTGTTACTGCTGCTGGTGGTGCTACTTATGTTGCTGTTATTGCTGCTGCTGCTGCTACTTCTGTTGCTGTTTGTCATTAGCTCCCACTTGATTTATTACCATCTGCCGCCGACCTGGCCAGGAATCCTCCTTCTCCTTTCTCCCAACTCTCCAGTTTTCCGTACTCCACTATTCTCCCTCTTCCATCTTCCTCCCTTCACCTAATTTCCTCTCATTCTTCCTCTTGCTCTTCCTTCTCCTCCATCTTACTTTACCTTCTCTTCCACTCAACAGATTATCGTTGTTCTAGATTAATCGGAAAATTGTATTCTCTTGACTCGTGTTTCTCACTGTCGTATACCCAAGATAATCATAATAATTATCTAATAGTGATAATCATAATAATCTTAAAGGTGTGGACAGGTAAGCCGAATAGATAACTTAAACAATGGTTATTTGACTTAAC
>NC_091390.1:5959438-5966938 GCF_038502225.1 Cherax quadricarinatus
GAGCTGAGGAACTTATATAGAGCTGGATTGTGAAAAGAGCTGAGGAACTTATATAGAGCTGGATTGTGAGAATAGCTGAGGAACTTATATAGAGCTGGATTGTGAAAAGAGCTGAGGAACTTATATAGAGCTGGATTGTGAAAAGAGCTGAGGAATTTATATAGAGCTGGATTGTGAAAAGAGCTGAGGAACTTATATAGCGCTGGATTGTGAAAAGAGCTGAGGAACTTATATAGAGCTGGATTGTGAAAAGAGCTGAGGAACTTATATAGAGCTGGATTGTGAAAAGAGCTGAGGAACTTATATAGAGCTGGATTGTGAAAAGAGCTGAGGAACTTATATTGAGCTGGATTGTGAAAAGAGCTGAGGAACTTATATAGAGCTGGATTGTGAAAAGAGCTGAGGAACGTTTATAGAGCTGGATTGTGAAAAGAGCTGAGGAACTTATATAGAGCTGGATTGTGAAAAGAGCTGAGGAACTTATATAGAGCTGGATTGTGAAAAGAGCTGAGGAACTTATATAGAGCTGGATTGTGAAAAGAGCTGAGGAACTTACATAGAGCTGGATTGTGAAAAGAGCTGAGGAACTTATATAGAGCTGGATTGTGAAAAGAGCTGAGGAACTTTTATAGAGCTGGGTTGTGAAAAGAGCTGAGGAACTTATATAGAGCTGGATTGTGAGAAGAGCTTAGGAACTTATATAGAGCTGGATTGTGAAAAGAGCTGAGGAACTTATATAGAGCTGGATTGTGAAAAGAGCTGAGGAACTTATATAGAGCTGGATTGTGAAAAGAGCTGAGGAATTTATATAGAGCTGGATTGTGAAAAGAGCTGAGGAATTTATATAGAGCTGGATTGTGAAAAGAGCTGAGGAATTTATATAGAGCTGGATTGTGAGAAGAGCTGAGGAACTTATATAGAGCTGGATTGTGAAAAGAGCTGAGGAACTTATATAGAGCTGGATTGTGAAAAGAGCTGAGGAACTTATATAGAGTAGGATTGTGAAAAGAGCTGAGGAATTTATGTAGAGCTGGATTGTGAAAAGAGGTGAGGAACTTATATAGAGGTGGATTGTGATAAGAGCTGAGGAACTTATATAGAGCTGGATTGTGAAAAGAGCTGAGGAACTTATATAGAGCTGGATTGTGAAAAGAGCTGAGGAACTTATATAGAGCTGGATTGTGAAAAGAGCTGAGGAATTTATATAGAGCTGGATTGTGAAAAGAGCTGAGGAACTTGTATAGAGCTGGATTGTGAAAAGAGCTGAGGAACTTATATAGAGCTGGATTGTGAAAAGATCTGAAGAACTTATATAGAGCTGGATTGTGAAAAGAGCTGAGGAACTTATATAGAGCTGGATTGTGAAAAGTGCTGAGGAACTTATATAGAGCTGGATTGTGAAAAGAGCTGAGGAACTTATATAGAGCTGGATTGTGAAAAGAACTGAGGAACTTATATAGAGCTGGATTGTGAGAAGAGCTTAGGAACTTGTATAGAGCTGTATTGTGAAAAGAGCTGAGGAACTTATATAGAGCAGGATTGTGAAAAGAGCTGAGGAACTTATATAGAGCTGGATTGTGAAAAGAGCTGAGGAACTTATATAGAGCTGGATTGTGAAAAGAGCTGAGGAACTTATATAGAGCTGGATTGTGAAAAGAGCTGAGGAACTTATATAGAGCTGGATTGTGAAAAGAGCTGAGGAACTTATATAGAGCTGGATTGTGAAAAGAACTGAGGAACTTATATAGAGCTGGATTGTGAGAAGAGCTTAGGAACTTATATAGAGCTGTATTGTGAAAAGAGCTGAGGAACTTATATAGAGCTGGATTGTGAAAAGAGCTGAGGAACTTATATAGAGCTGGATTGTGAAAAGAGCTGAGGAACTTATATAGAGCTGGATTGTGAAAAGAGCTTAGGAACTTATATAGAGCTGTATTGTGAAAAGAGCTGAGGAACTTATATAGAGCTGGATTGTGAAAAGAGCTTAGGAACTTATATAGAGCTGTATTGGGAAAAGAGCTGAGGAACTTATATTGAGCTGGATTGTGAGAAGAGCTGAGGAACTTATATAGAGCTGGATTGTGAAAAGAGCTGAGGAACTTATATAGAGCTGGATTGTGAAAAGAGCTGAGGAACTTATATAGAGCTGGATTGTGAAAAGAGCTGAGGAACTTATATAGAGATGGATTGTGAGAAGAGCTGAGGAACTTATATAGAGCTGGATTGTGAAAAGAGCTGAGGAACTTATATAGAGCTGGATTGTGAGAAGAGCTTAGGAACTTATATAGAGCTGGATTGTGAGAAGAGCTTAGGAACTTATATAGAGCTGTATTGTGAGAAGAGCTTAGGAATTTATATAGAGCTGGGTTGTGAAAAGAGCTGAGGAACTTATATAGAGCTGGATTGCGAGAAGAGCTTAGGAACTTATATAGAGCTGGATTGTGAGAAGAGCTTAGGAACTTATATAGAGCTGGATTGTGAAAAGAGCTGAAGAACTTATATAGAGCTGGATTGTGAAAAGAGCTGAGGAACTTATATAGAGCTGGATTGTGAAAAGTGCTGAGGAACTTATATAGAGCTGGATTGTGAAAAGAGCTGAGATATAACAAGAACTGTATATCACCGGTATTCAATACCGACAATATAATAAATTAAACATGTGCAACACCTGCGTATGTTTGCTTGTCGACGTTTCACCATCCAGTGACTTGATCAACACGTTTCGAAGACATATTATGATAAGTCTAAGACTATATACAGTAATTAATAGAATCCCGCCTACCAGTGGTAATACCTTCACCTGCTGCACCTCACCTAACTCCAGTACATAAGCACCAGTCACCCTACCTGTGCGTCACATTCTTTAAGACTACGTTGTTAGTCACCTGCTCCTGGGCTGTGGGACTGATTACCTTATCTTCCACTGACTAATATGTATTTCTACAGTCTTTACATGTCCATGTAATGTGTTGATGAAGACACTGGATGGCACATGTGTCAGATGTTGCACATGTGTTAGATGTTGCACATGTGTTAGATGTTGCACATGTGTTAGATGTTGCACATGTGTCAGATGTTGCACATGTGTTAGATGTTGCACATGTGTTAGATGTTGCACATGTGTTAGATGTTGCACATGTGTTAGATGTTGCACATGTGTCAGATGTTGCACATGTGTCAGATGTTGCACATGTGTCAGATGTTGCACATGTGTTAGATGTTTCACATGTGCCAGATTTTGCACATGTGCCAGATGTTGCACATGTGTTAGATGTTGCACATGTGTCAGATGTTGCACATGTGCCAGATGTTGCACATGTGTCAGATGTTGCACATGTGTTAGATGTTGCACATGTGTCAGATGTTGCACATGTGTCAGATGTTGCACATGTGTCAGATGTTGCACATGTGTCAGATGTTGCACATGTGTTAGATGTTTCACATGTGCCAGATTTTGCACATGTGCCAGATGTTGCACATGTGTCAGATGTTGCACATGTGTCAGATGTTGCACATGTGCCAGATGTTGCACATGTGTCAGATGTTGCACATGTGCTAGATGTTGCACATGTGTCAGATGTTGCACATGTGCCAGATGTTGCACATGTGTCAGATGTTGCACATGTGACAGATGTTGCACATGTGCCAGATGTTGCACATGTGCCAGATGTTCCACATGTGCCAGATGTTGCACATGTGCCAGATGTTGCACATGTGTCAGGTGTTGCACATGTGCCAGATGTTGCACATGTGCCAGATGTTGCACATGTGTCAGGTGTTGCACATGTGCCAGATGTTGCACATGTGTCAGATGTTGCACATGTGTCAGATGTTGCACATGTGTCAGGTGTTGCACATGTGTCAGATGTTGCACATGTGCCAGATGTTGCACATGTGCCAGATGTTGCACATGTGCCAGATGTTGCACATGTGCCAAATGTTGCACATGTGTCAGATGTTGCACATGTGTCAGATGTTGCACATGTGTCAGATGTTGCACATGTGTCAGATGTTGCACATGTGTCAGATGTTGCACATGTGCCAGATGTTGCACATGTGCCAGATGTTGCACATGTGCCAGATGTTGCACATGTGCCAGATGTTGCACATGTGTCAGATGTTGCACATGTGACAGATGTTGCACATGTGTCAGATGTTGCACATGTGCCAGATGTTGCACATGTGTCAGATGTTGCACATGTGTCAGATGTTGCACATGTGTCAGGTGTTGCACATGTGCCAGATGTTGCACATGTGACAGATGTTGCACATGTGTCAGATGTTGCACATGTGCCAGATGTTGCACATGTGCCAGATGTTGCACATGTGACAGATGTTGCACATGTGCCAGATGTTGCACATGTGCCAGATGTTGCACATGTGACAGATGTTGCACATGTGACAGATGTTGCACATGTGACAGACGTTACACATGTGCCAGATGTTGCACATGTGTCAGATGTTGCACATGTGCCAGATGTTGCACATCTGCCCGAGTTATCAACATAATATGACTCACGAAATCGTAATGACACGATAGCAAACAAACCATACCACGGGTGGGGATAGAACCAGCGGTCAGAGAGTCTCAAAACTCCAGCCCGTCGCGTTAGCCACTAGACCAGCTAGCCACAATAAGATTCATCCAACTAGGTATATTTCTACACCATAGGAAGGTTAGCATAGGCCTCCACAGTCTGGAGTTTTGAAACTCTCTGATCGCGGGTTCAATCCCCGCCCGTGGCATGGCTTTATCAACATAATAATTCGTATTCTGTAAAACTGATTTGCATATAAAATATAAGAAGGTTGTAAAACTTTAGGTGTTATTTAGTAAGTAATATCATATATGCCTTAAATCCAGAGCTCAAGACAAACTTGTAGTTGTATGCTTTTCAAAGAGCATTGAGAATGGCCTCTCCTGTCTTTTTTTCTATGCAACTGAAATTTCAGTAAGGCAGCCCATTAAACTTCAGGAAAAGTTAAGAGTGATTTCCTGGCTTTCAATATTTCGATGTTTTTGTCCAAGTTCAACTTGCTAAAGTTTGGACACATTGCTGCCTCATTAAGCATGTTGATATTATCCTGGAGCAGGATGTTTTGCCTCTCTGTGCCCATCCTGCTCTGATTCCAGCTCCACTGCTGTAAATCCAGCTTTCTCGCTGTCTTTTCATTATGTTACTCGAGTCAGAACACCAGAAGAAAAACAGGAAAGCTGTTCTACCTATCTCTGTCGCAGTTCTGCAACCATAAACATGGATATCATCATGGTAATCAGCATTATGACCTCCGTCATGCTGCTTTCATGCTCAATCACGCTTTCTCATGCTCTATCATGTCTCTGTTCCCACCGCAAGGCGCGACTGTTATTGTTATTCACAAATGTCCCATAACATAGACATGATCTATTAACTAGTCACACAGAAACCCGAAGGGAAGGAAGCCAGTATAAAAACGAGAGGGGGAAGGGCCGGAAGTTGTAGAACGAGAGGAGGTAGTAGTATAAAGGTAGCAGCAGTAATGAAAGTAATAGTAGTAGTAGTAGTAGTAGTACTAGTAGTAGTAGGACTAGTAGTGGTAGTAGTAAGAAATTTAGTACTAGCAGTGGGAGTAGTAATAGTTGCTTTTTCCTATGTCTGGATTATTTGGGTATTGTTCCAGTCACGGTATTTCACCTTTTAATTCCCCATTCTTTCTTATTTGTTTACAACTCCTGTGAAGGATGCATGAGGCTCAAACACACCGTCTTACCTTGTAATACTTAACAGAACGCCGACGGCATTCATCACGCCTCGTAACACGCAAAAACAGGCAATCCTGGACGTTGTTCCGCACTAACACGCGTACCAAGACTTACATCATGCACTAACTCCTGTGCCGGGACCTTATTACCCACTAATACACAAGCTGCTAATTTACTGCACGCTAACATGTACGTTATGACCTAATTACGTACCAGCACTTATGATTTTACTTAAATATGATAGATTTTATTAATATATATAACACACTAGTAGGGATCATGATGATCCTGGGAAAAGGAAAACAACCCGGTGTGATCAGGGGAAAACAACCCGGTGTGATCAGAGGAAAACAACCTGGTGGGATCAGGGGAAAACAACCTGGTGTGATCAGAGGAAAACAACCAGGTGTGATCAGGGGAAAACAACCTGGTGTGATCAGGGGAAAACAACCAGGTGTGATCAGAGGAAAACAACCAGGTGGGATCAGGGGAAAACAACCAGGTGTGATCAGAGGAAAACAACCAGGTGTGATCAGGGGAAAACAACCAGGTGTGATCAGGGGAAAACAACCTGGTGTGATCAGAGGAAAACAACCAGGTGTGATCAGGGGAAAACAACCAGGTGTGATCAGAGGAAAACAACCTGGTGTGATCAGAGGAAAACAACCAGGTGTGATCAGGGGAAAACAACCTGGTGTGATCAGGGGAAAACAACCAGGTGTGATCAGAGGAAAACAACCAGGTGGGATCAGAGGAAAACAACCTGGTGGGATCAGGGGAAAACAACCTGGTGTGATCAGAGGAAAACAACCTGGTGTGATCAGGGGAAAACAACCCGGTGTGATCAGGGGAAAACAACCCGGTGTGATCAGGGGAAAACAACCTGGTGTGATCAGGGGAAAACAACAAGGTGTGATCAGAGGAAAACAACCTGGTGTGATCAGAGGAAAACAACCTGGTGTGATCAGAGGAAAACAACCTGGTGTGATCAGAGGAAAACAACGCGGTGTGATCAGGGGAAAACAACGCGGTGTGATCAGAGGAAAACAACCTGGTGTGATCAGAGGAAAACAACCTGGTGTGATCAGAGGAAGACAACCCGGTGTGATCAGAGGAAAACAACCTGGTGTGATCAGGGGAAAACATCCTGGTGTGATCAGGGGAAAACAACCTGGTGTGATCAGGGGAAAACAACCCGGTGTGATCAGGGGAAAACAACCTGGTGTGATCAGAGGAAAACAACCCGGTGTGATCAGGGGAAAACAACCTGGTGTGATCAGGGGAAAACATCCTGGTGTGATCAGGGGAAAACAACCTGGTGTGATCAGAGGAAAACAACCCGGTGTGATCAGAGGAAAACAACCCGGTGTGATCAGGGGAAAACATCCTGGTGTGATCAGGGGAAAACAACCTGGTGTGATCAGAGGAAAACAACCTGGTGTGATCAGGGGAAAACAACCTGGTGTGATCAGGGGAAAACAACCCGGTGTGATCAGAGGAAAACAACCCGGTGTGATCAGAGGAAAACAACGCGGTGTGATAAGAGGAAAACAACCCGGTGTGATCAGAGGAAAACAACCTGGTGTGATCAGAGGAAAACAACCCGGTGTGATCAGAGGAAAACAACCCGGTGTGATCAGAGGAAAACAACGCGGTGTGATCAGGGGAAAACAACCTGGTGTGATCAGGGGAAAACAACGCGGTGTGATCAGGGGAAAACAACCCGGTGTGATCAGGGGAAAACAACCTGGTGTGAT
>NC_091390.1:5971938-5984438 GCF_038502225.1 Cherax quadricarinatus
ACATAATAACTAACACATAATAACTAACACACATAATAACTAACACACATAATAACTAACACACATAATAACTAACACATAATAACTAACACACATAATAACTAACACATAATAACTAACACACATAATAACTAACACACATAATAACTAACTAAACACACATAATAACTAACACACATAATAACTAACACACATAATAACTAACACACATAATAACTAACACACATAATAACTAACACACATAATAACTAACACACATAATAACTAACACACATAATAACTAACACACATAATAACTAACACACATAATAACTAACACACATAATAACTAACACATAATAACTAACACACATAATAACTACACACATAATAACTAACACACTAACACACATAATAACTAACAAACATAATAACTAACACACATAATAACTAACACACATAATAACTGACACACATAATAACTGACACACATAATAACTAACACACATAATAACTAACACACATAATAACTAACACACATAATAACTGACACACATAATAACTAACACACATAATAACTAACACACATAATAACTAACACAAATAATAACTAACACACATAATAACTACACACATAATAACTAACACACATAATAACTAACACACATAATAACTAACACACATAATAACTAACACACATAATAACTAACACATAATAACTAACACACATAATAACTAACACATAATAACTAACACACATAATAACTAACACACATAATAACTAACACACATAATAACTAACACACATAATAACTAACACATAATAACTAACACACATAATAACTAACACACATAATAACTAACACACATAATAACTAACACACATAATAACTAACACACATAATAACTAACACACATAATAACTAACACACATAATAACTAACACACATAATAACTAACACACATAATAACATAATAACACACATAATAACTACACACATAATAACTAACACACATAATAACTAACACATAATAACTAACACACATAATAACTAACACACATAATAACTAACACACATAATAACTAACACACATAATAACTAACACACATAATAACTAACACACATAATAACTAACACACATAATAACTAACACATAATAACTAACACACATAATAACTAACACACATAATAATTAACACACATAATAACTAACACATAATAACTAACACACATAATAACTAACACACATAATAACTAACACACATAATAACTAACACACATAATAACTAACACACATAATAACTAACACACATAATAACTAACACACATAATAACTAACACACATAATAACTAACACACATAATAACTAACACATAATAACTAACACATATAATAACTAACACACATAATAATTAACACACATAATAACTAACACATAATAACTAACACACATAATAACTAACACACATAATAACTAACACACATAATAACTAACACACATAATAACTAACACATATAATAACTAACACACATAATAACTAACACACATAATAACTAACACACATAATAACTAACACACATAATAACTAACACACATAATATCTAACACACATAATAACTAACACACATAATAACTAACACACATAATAACTAACACACATAATAACTAACACACATAATAACTAACACACATAATAACTAACACATATAATAACTAACACACATAATAACTAGCACACATAATAACTAACACACATAATAACTAACACACATAATGACTAACACACATAATAACTAACACACATAATAACTAACACACATAATAACTAACATAATAGCACACATAATAACTAACACACATAATAACTAACACACATAATAACTGACACACATAATAACTAACACACATAATAACTAACACACATAATAACTAACACATAATAACTAACACACATAATAACTAACACACATAATAACTAACACACATAATAACTAACACACATAATAACTAACACACATAATAACTAACACACATAATAACTAACACATATAATAACTAACACACATAATAACTAACACACATAATAACTAACACACATAATAACTAACACACATAATAACTAACACACATAATAACTAACACACATAATAACTAACACACATAATAACTAACACACATAATAACTAACACATAACTAACACATATAATAACTAACACACATAATAACTAACACACATAATAACTAACACACATAATAACTAACACACATAATAACTAACACATATAATAACTAACACACATAATAACTAACACACATAATAACTAACACATATAATAACTAACACACATAATAACTAACACACATAATAACTAACACACATAATAACTAACACACATAATAACTAACACACATAATAACTAACACACATAATAACTAACACACATAATAACTAACACACATAATAACTAACACATATAATAACTAACACACATAATAACTAACACACATAATAACTAACACACATAATAACTAACACACATAATAACTAACACACATAATAACTAACACACATAATAACTAACACACATAATAACTAACACACATAATAACTAACACACATAATAACTAACACACATAATAACTAACACACATAATAACTGACACACATAATAACTAACACATATAATAACTAACACACATAATAACTAGCACACATAATAACTAACACACATAATAACTAACACACATAATAACTAACACACATAATAACTAACACACATAATAACTAACACACATAATAACTAACATAATAGCACACATAATAACTAACACACATAATAACTAACACACATAATAACTGACACACATAATAACTAACACACATAATAACTAACACACATAATAACTAACACATAATAACTAACACACATAATAACTAACACACATAATAACTAACACACATAATAACTAACACACATAATAACTAACACACATAATAACTAACACATATAATAACTAACACACATAACTAACACACATAATAACTAACACACATAATAACTAACACACATAATAACTAACACACATAATAACTAACAAACACAATAATAACTAACACACATAATAACTAACACACATAATAACTAACACACATAATAACTAACACACATAATAACTAAGACATAATAACTAACACATATAATAACTAACACACATGATAACTAACACACATAATAACTAACACACATAATAACTAACACACATAATAACTAACACACCTAATAACTAACACACATAATAACTAACACACATAATAACTAACACACATAATAACTAACACACCTAATAACTAACACACATAATAACTAACACACAGATATAGAAATATGCCAAAGAAAACAGGAATAAATGAAAAATTCTTAGTAATTCCATTACATTTTCTCCACTTTGATAGAGTTGACAAATTAACCAAAGAAAATGCAGACCTGTGGCCTGGTCACAGACCTTAGGCCTGGTCACAGACCTGAGACCTGGTCACAGACCTGAGACCTGGTCACAGACCTGAGGCCTGGTCACAGACCGTGCCGCGGGGGGCGTTGACCCCCGGAACTCTCTCCAGGTAAACTCCAGGTATATATCAGTCAAGTATTATTAATAACATTAGAAAGCAAGAAAATAGACTCGGAATGTCTATAGAGTTAAAAGCCTAAGTAAATCTATTACTCGCTGTAGTAACTTGTAGATAGATCATAAAATTTACAAAGGTATTTGCTAAGTATATTGACTGATGTATTGACGTCAGGCGCTGAGGAAGTCGCTTTGGATTACCGTAAGAAACGAAGTATATTGACTGATGTATTGACGTCAGGCGCTGAGGAAGTCGCTTTGGATATTGACTGATGTATTGACGTCAGGCGCTGAGGAAGTCGCTTTGGATATTGACTGATGTATTGACGTCAGGCGCTGAGGAAGTCGCTTTGGATATTGACTGATGTATTGACGTCAGGCGCTGAGGAAGTCGCTTTGGATATTGACTGATGTATTGACGTCAGGCGCTGAGGAAGTCGCTTTGGATATTGACTGATGTATTGACGTCAGGCGCTGAGGAAGTCGCTTTGGATATTGACTGATGTATTGACGTCAGGCGCTGAGGAAGTCGCTTTGGATATTGACTGATGTATTGACGTCAGGCGCTGAGGAAGTCGCTTTGGATATTGACTGATGTATTGACGTCAGGCGCTGAGGAAGTCGCTTTGGATATTGACTGATGTATTGACGTCAGGCGCTGAGGAAGTCGCTTTGGATATTGACTGATGTATTGACGTCAGGCGCTGAGGAAGTCGCTTTGGATATTGACTGATGTATTGACGTCAGGCGCTGAGGAAGTCGCTTTGGATATTGACTGATGTATTGACGTCAGGCGCTGAGGAAGTCGCTTTGGATATTGACTGATGTATTGACGTCAGGCGCTGAGGAAGTCGCTTTGGATATTGACTGATGTATTGACGTCAGGCGCTGAGGAAGTCGCTTTGGATATTGACTGATGTATTGACGTCAGGCGCTGAGGAAGTCGCTTTGGATATTGACTGATGTATTGACGTCAGGCGCTGAGGAAGTCGCTTTGGATATTGACTGATGTATTGACGTCAGGCGCTGAGGAAGTCGCTTTGGATATTGACTGATGTATTGACGTCAGGCGCTGAGGAAGTCGCTTTGGATATTGACTGATGTATTGACGTCAGGCGCTGAGGAAGTCGCTTTGGATATTGACTGATGTATTGACGTCAGGCGCTGAGGAAGTCGCTTTGGATATTGACTGATGTATTGACGTCAGGCGCTGAGGAAGTCGCTTTGGATATTGACTGATGTATTGACGTCAGGCGCTGAGGAAGTCGCTTTGGATATTGACTGATGTATTGACGTCAGGCGCTGAGGAAGTCGCTTTGGATATTGACTGATGTATTGACGTCAGGCGCTGAGGAAGTCGCTTTGGATATTGACTGATGTATTGACGTCAGGCGCTGAGGAAGTCGCTTTGGATATTGACTGATGTATTGACGTCAGGCGCTGAGGAAGTCGCTTTGGATATTGACTGATGTATTGACGTCAGGCGCTGAGGAAGTCGCTTTGGATATTGACTGATGTATTGACGTCAGGCGCTGAGGAAGTCGCTTTGGATATTGACTGATGTATTGACGTCAGGCGCTGAGGAAGTCGCTTTGGATATTGACTGATGTATTGACGTCAGGCGCTGAGGAAGTCGCTTTGGATATTGACTGATGTATTGACGTCAGGCGCTGAGGAAGTCGCTTTGGATATTGACTGATGTATTGACGTCAGGCGCTGAGGAAGTCGCTTTGGATATTGACTGATGTATTGACGTCAGGCGCTGAGGAAGTCGCTTTGGATATTGACTGATGTATTGACGTCAGGCGCTGAGGAAGTCGCTTTGGATATTGACTGATGTATTGACGTCAGGCGCTGAGGAAGTCGCTTTGGATATTGACTGATGTATTGACGTCAGGCGCTGAGGAAGTCGCTTTGGATATTGACTGATGTATTGACGTCAGGCGCTGAGGAAGTCGCTTTGGATATTGACTGATGTATTGACGTCAGGCGCTGAGGAAGTCGCTTTGGATATTGACTGATGTATTGACGTCAGGCGCTGAGGAAGTCGCTTTGGATATTGACTGATGTATTGACGTCAGGCGCTGAGGAAGTCGCTTTGGATATTGACTGATGTATTGACGTCAGGCGCTGAGGAAGTCGCTTTGGATATTGACTGATGTATTGACGTCAGGCGCTGAGGAAGTCGCTTTGGATATTGACTGATGTATTGACGTCAGGCGCTGAGGAAGTCGCTTTGGATATTGACTGATGTATTGACGTCAGGCGCTGAGGAAGTCGCTTTGGATTACCGTAAGAAACGAAGTATATTGACTGATGTATTGACGTCAGGCGCTGAGGAAGTCGCTTTGGATTACCGTAAGAAACTTATACAAATGTTTCTCTGTATAATTTATGTATCTGTATTTATGTGTACTCTACCTAAATATATTTTATGTGTACTCTACCTAAATATATTTTATGTGTACTCTACCTAAATATATTTTATGTGTACTCTACCTAAATATATTTTATGTGTACTCTACCTAAATATATTTTATGTGTACTCTACCTAAATATATTTTATGTGTACTCTACCTAAATATATTTTATGTGTACTCTACCTAAATATATTTTATGTGTACTCTACCTAAATATATTTTATGTGTACTCTACCTAAATATATTTTATGTGTACTCTACCTAAATATATTTTATGTGTACTCTACCTAAATATATTTTATGTGTACTCTACCTAAATATATTTTATGTGTACTCTACCTAAATATATTTTATGTGTACTCTACCTAAATATATTTTATGTGTACTCTACCTAAATATATTTTATGTGTACTCTACCTAAATATATTTTATGTGTACTCTACCTAAATATATTTTATGTGTACTCTACCTAAATATATTTTGTGTGTACTCTACCTAAATATATTTTATGTGTACTCTACCTAAATATATTTTATGTGTACTCTACCTAAATATATTTTATGTGTACTCTACCTAAATATATTTTATGTGTACTCTACCTAAATATATTTTATGTGTACTCTACCTAAATATATTTTATGTGTACTCTACCTAAATATATTTTATGTGTACTCTACCTAAATATATTTTATATGTACTCTACCTAAATATATTTTATGTGTACTCTACCTAAATATATTTTAAGTTGCAGTAATGTTAATAATAAATGTTAATAAAATAAATATTTATAACCAAGGTTTATATTATTATAATCATGGGGGAGGGCTAAACCCGTGGGGTTATACAGCGCACGTAGGGAGGGGGGGGGGAAATTGAAGGTATATAGGCTCAATTCAGGGAAATGGAGCATAGGTCTAATTCCCTAGATCAAGAGCCCCTCACCAGCATCAAGGAACCTCCTTTGAGGGGTCTAAGGTTTTCAGGATACCGCAGAACTGGTATCTAGAGAAAGTGGCAGTGAACCTAGTTACGTGGTGATGGATGGTACCTAACTTCACATTAGCCAATGATAATTGTATTGATGGAACATATATCCAGCCAGAGGGTGGTAACTATGTGCTATATCCAGCCAGAGGGTGGTAATTATGTGCTATATCCAGCCAGAGGGTGGTAATTATGTGCTATATCCAGCCAGAGGGTGGTAATTATGTGCTATATCCAGCCAGAGGGTGGTAATTATGTGCTATATCCAGCCAGAGGGTGGTAATTATGTGCTATATCCAGCCAGAGGGTGGTAATTATGTGCTATATCCAGCCAGAGGGTGGTAATTATGTGCTATATCCAGCCAGAGGGTGGTAATTATGTGCTATATCCAGCCAGAGGGTGGTAATTATGTGCTATATCCAGCCAGAGGGTGGTAATTATGTGCTATATCCAGCCAGAGGGTGGTAATTATGTGCTATATCCAGCCAGAGGGTGGTAATTATGTGCTATATCCAGCCAGAGGGTGGTAATTATGTGCTATATCCAGCCAGAGGGTGGTAACTATGTGCTATATCCAGCCAGAGGGTGGTAATTATGTGCTATATCCAGCCAGAGGGTGGTAATTATGTGCTATATCCAGCCAGAGGGTGGTAACTATGTGCTATATCCAGCCAGAGGGTGGTAATTATGTGCTATATCCAGCCAGAGGGTGGTAATTATGTGCTATATCCAGCCAGAGGGTGGTAATTATGTGCTATATCCAGCCAGAGGGTGGTAATTATGTGCTATATCCAGCCAGAGGGTGGTAATTATGTGCTATATCCAGCCAGAGGGTGGTAACTATGTGCTATATCCAGCCAGAGGGTGGTAATTATGTGCTATATCCAGCCAGAGGGTGGTAACTATGTGCTATATCCAGCCAGAGGGTGGTAACTATGTGCTATATCCAGCCAGAGGGTGGTAATTATGTGCTATATCCAGCCAGAGGGTGGTAATTATGTGCTATATCCAGCCAGAGGGTGGTAACTATGTGCTATATCCAGCCAGAGGGTGGTAATTATGTGCTATATCCAGCCAGAGGGTGGTAACTATGTGCTATATCCAGCCAGAGGGTGGTAATTATGTGCTATATCCAGCCAGAGGGTGGTAACTATGTGCTATATCCAGCCAGAGGGTGGTAACTATGTGCTATATCCAGCCAGAGGGTGGTAACTATGTGCTATATCCAGCCAGAGGGTGGTAATTATGTGCTATATCCAGCCAGAGGGTGGTAATTATGTGCTATATCCAGCCAGAGGGTGGTAATTATGTGCTATATCCAGCCAGAGGGTGGTAACTATGTGCTATATCCAGCCAGAGGGTGGTAACTATGTGCTATATCCAGCCAGAGGGTGGTAACTATGTGCTATATCCAGCCAGAGGGTGGTAATTATGTGCTATATCCAGCCAGAGGGTGGTAATTATGTGCTATATCCAGCCAGAGGGTGGTAATTATGTGCTATATCCAGCCAGAGGGTGGTAACTATGTGCTATATCCAGCCAGAGGGTGGTAACTATGTGCTATATCCAGCCAGAGGGTGGTAATTATGTGCTATATCCAGCCAGAGGGTGGTAATTATGTGTTATATCCAGCCAGAGGGTGGTAATTATGTGCTATATCCAGCCAGAGGGTGGTAACTATGTGCTATATCCAGCCAGAGGGTGGTAACTATGTGCTATATCCAGCCAGAGGGTGGTAATTATGTGCTATATCCAGCCAGAGGGTGGTAACTATGTGCTATATCCAGCCAGAGGGTGGTAACTATGTGCTATATCCAGCCAGAGGGTGGTAACTATGTGCTATATCCAGCCAGAGGGTGGTAACTATGTGCTATATCCAGCCAGAGGGTGGTAATTATGTGCTATATCCAGCCAGAGGGTGGTAACTATGTGCTATATCCAGCCAGAGGGTGGTAACTATGTGCTATATCCAGCCAGAGGGTGGTAACTATGTGCTATATCCAGCCAGAGGGTGGTAACTATGTGCTATATCCAGCCAGAGGGTGGTAATTATGTGCTATATCCAGCCAGAGGGTGGTAATTATGTGCTATATCCAGCCAGAGGGTGGTAACTATGTGCTATATCCAGCCAGAGGGTGGTAACTATGTGCTATATCCAGCCAGAGGGTGGTAACTATGTGCTATATCCAGCCAGAGGGTGGTAACTATGTGCTATATCCAGCCAGAGGGTGGTAACTATGTGCTATATCCAGCCAGAGGGTGGTAACTATGTGCTATATCCAGCCAGAGGGTGGTAACTATGTGCTATATCCAGCCAGAGGGTGGTAACTATGTGCTATATCCAGCCAGAGGGTGGTAACTATGTGCTATATCCAGCCAGAGGGTGGTAATTATGTGCTATATCCAGCCAGAGGGTGGTAACTATGTGCTATATCCAGCCAGAGGGTGGTAACTATGTGCTATATCCAGCCAGAGGGTGGTAACTATGTGCTATATCCAGCCAGAGGGTGGTAACTATGTGCTATATCCAGCCAGAGGGTGGTAATTATGTGCTATATCCAGCCAGAGGGTGGTAACTATGTGCTATATCCAGCCAGAGGGTGGTAACTATGTGCTATATCCAGCCAGAGGGTGGTAACTATGTGCTATATCCAGCCAGAGGGTGGTAACTATGTGCTATATCCAGCCAGAGGGTGGTAATTATGTGCTATATCCAGCCAGAGGGTGGTAATTATGTGCTATATCCAGCCAGAGGGTGGTAACTATGTGCTATATCCAGCCAGAGGGTGGTAACTATGTGCTATATCCAGCCAGAGGGTGGTAACTATGTGCTATATCCAGCCAGAGGGTGGTAACTATGTGCTATATCCAGCCAGAGGGTGGTAACTATGTGCTATATCCAGCCAGAGGGTGGTAACTATGTGCTATATCCAGCCAGAGGGTGGTAACTATGTGCTATATCCAGCCAGAGGGTGGTAACTATGTGCTATATCCAGCCAGAGGGTGGTAACTATGTGCTATATCCAGCCAGAGGGTGGTAACTATGTGCTATATCCAGCCAGAGGGTGGTAACTATGTGCTATATCCAGCCAGAGGGTGGTAACTATGTGCTATATCCAGCCAGAGGGTGGTAACTATGTGCTATATCCAGCCAGAGGGTGGTAACTATGTGCTATATCCAGCCAGAGGGTGGTAACTATGTGCTATATCCAGCCAGAGGGTGGTAACTATGTGCTATATCCAGCCAGAGGGTGGTAACTATGTGCTATATCCAGCCAGAGGGTGGTAACTATGTGCTATATCCAGCCAGAGGGTGGTAACTATGTGCTATATCCAGCCAGAGGGTGGTAACTATGTGCTATATCCAGCCAGAGGGTGGTAACTATGTGCTATATCCAGCCAGAGGGTGGTAACTATGTGCTATATCCAGCCAGAGGGTGGTAACTATGTGCTATATCCAGCCAGAGGGTGGTAACTATGTGCTATATCCAGCCAGAGGGTGGTAACTATGTGCTATATCCAGCCAGAGGGTGGTAACTATGTGCTATATCCAGCCAGAGGGTGGTAACTATGTGCTATATCCAGCCAGAGGGTGGTAACTATGTGCTATATCCAGCCAGAGGGTGGTAACTATGTGCTATATCCAGCCAGAGGGTGGTAACTATGTGCTATATCCAGCCAGAGGGTGGTAACTATGTGCTATATCCAGCCAGAGGGTGGTAACTATGTGCTATATCCAGCCAGAGGGTGGTAACTATGTGCTATATCCAGCCAGAGGGTGGTAACTATGTGCTATATCCAGCCAGAGGGTGGTAACTATGTGCTATATCCAGCCAGAGGGTGGTAACTATGTGCTATATCCAGCCAGAGGGTGGTAACTATGTGCTATATCCAGCCAGAGGGTGGTAACTATGTGCTATATCCAGCCAGAGGGTGGTAACTATGTGCTATATCCAGCCAGAGGGTGGTAACTATGTGCTATATCCAGCCAGAGGGTGGTAACTATGTGCTATATCCAGCCAGAGGGTGGTAACTATGTGCTATATCCAGCCAGAGGGTGGTAACTATGTGCTATATCCAGCCAGAGGGTGGTAACTATGTGCTATATCCAGCCAGAGGGTGGTAACTATGTGCTGTACGTGTACAACATCTACCAATGACCAGTGTTGCCAGAAAACAGAACACTAACTCCTTGAAAACACAGACGTAACACCACCGTAATTAACAAGTGGACTTGTTCCACACGTCTAGTGTAACCCATGACCAGTCTTATGAGCTAAGAAATACGGAGTTTTGCCAGATACTCTAGTTAACGGCAAAGAAACACGGGTGACAACCAATTAACCATGAAATCACTGCAGCTAACCTCAGTGGTTTAAAAAAGAAACCAAAGAATCTAAAAAGAGTTTGATAAACCATACCCCCGGCCGGGATTGAACCCGCGGTCATTGAGTCTCAAAACTCCAGCCCGTCGCGTTAGCCACTAGACCAGCTAGCCACAATAAGATTCATCCAACTAGGTATATTTCTACACCATAGGAAGGTTAGCACAGGCACCTCTGTGACCACAAATGCAAGTTTTTACAGACGAATCTCCAGCTATGGTGTAGAAATATACCTAGTTGGATGAATCTTATTGTGGCTAGCTGGTCTAGTGGCTAACGCGACGGGCTGGAGTTTTGAGACTATGACCGCGGGTTCAATCCCGGCCGGGGGTATGGTTTATTTGCAATCGTGTCATTACGATTTCTTGAGTCAAGAGTTTGATATTTTAAACCCTTAGAGAATCATAAGTATAAGTAACTGGAATAACCCGCCCGACTCACCAGGTCACTTCTGAACAAGATTAGTTCCTGCTAGGAACACTAGATGCCTCCCGAAGTAGTGAGACACCTAACTAAACAATCATTCTCTGGAGTTTACCTGGAGAGAGTTCCGGGGGTCAACGCCCCCGCGGCCCGGTCTGTGACCAGGCCTCCTGGCGGATCAGAGCCTGATCAACCAGGCTGTTGCTGCTGGCTGCACGCAAACCAACGTACGAGCCACAGCCCGGCTGGTCAGGAACTGACTTTAGGTGCTTGTCCAGTGCCAGCTTGAAGACTGCCAGGGGTCTGTTGGTAATCCCCCTTATGTATGCTGGGAGGCAGTTGAACAGTCTCGGGCCCCTGACACTTATTGTATGGTCTCTAGCTTACTCATCACAAGAAAAAATATTCAAAAAAAAATTGAACTTATCCATCATTCAATAGTCAGTGATGCTTTGTGATTAATTTAACCAATTTGGTATTTACAAAAATATTGATCAAACTGCAAAAATACAATGTGTAATCATCCTTATGGTTAAGATAAGATAAGATTTCGTTCGGATTTTTAACCCCGGAGGGTTAGCCACCCAGGATAACCCAAGAAAGTCAGTGCGTCATCGAGGACTGTCTAACTTATTTCCATTGTGGTCCTTAATCTTGTCCCCCAGGATGCCACCCAC
>NC_091390.1:5989438-6059438 GCF_038502225.1 Cherax quadricarinatus
CCCCACTAGGAACCTGGGATCAAGAGCTCCCCACTAGGAACCTGGGATCAAGAGTTCCCCACTAGGAACCTGGGATCAAGAGCTCCCCACTAGGAACCTGGGATCAAGAGCTCCCCACTAGGAACCTGGGATCAAGAGTTCCCCACTAGGAACCTGGGATCAAGAGCTCCCCACTAAGAACCGTGGTCAAGAGCTCCCCACTAGGAACCTGGGATCAAGAGCTCCCCACTAGGAACCTGGGATCAAGAGCTCCCCACTAGGAACCTGGGATCAAGAGCTCCCCACTAGGAACCTGGGATCAAGAGGAAGAGCTCCCCATTAGGAACCTGGGATCAAGAGTTCCCCACTAGGAACCTGGGATCAAGAGCTCCCCACTAGGAACCTGGGATCAAGAGCTCCCCACTAAGAACCTGGGATCAAGAGTTCCCCACTAGGAACCTGGGATCAAACCTGGGATCAAGAGCTCCCCACTAGGAACCTGGGATCAAGAGCTCCCCACTAGGAACCTGGGATCAAGAGCTCCCCACTAGGAACCTGGGATCAAGAGTTCCCCACTAGGAACCTGGGATCAAGAGCTCCCCACTAGGAACCTGGGATCAAGAGTTCCCCACTAGGAACCTGGGATCAAGAGCTCCCCACTAGGAACCTGGGATCAAGAGCTCCCCACTAGGAACCTGGGATCAAGAGCTCCCCACTAGGAACCTGGGATCAAGAGCTCCCCACTAGGAACTTGGGATCCCCACTAGGAACCTGGGATCAAGAGATCTCCCCACTAGGAACCTGGGATCCCCACTAAGAGTTCCCCACTAGGAACCTGGGATCAAGAGCTCCCCACTAGGAACCTGGGATCAAGAGCTCCCCACTAGGAACCTGGGATCAAGAGCTCCCCACTAGGAACCTGGGATCAAGAGTTCCCCACTAGGAACCTGGGATCAAGAGTTCCCCACTCCCCACTAGGAACCTGGGATCAAGAGTTCCCCACTAGGAACCTGGGATCAAGAGCTCCCCACTAGGAACCTGGGATCAAGAGCTCCCCACTAGGAACCTGGGATCAAGAGTTCCCCACTAGGAACCTGGGATCAAGAGTTCCCCACTAGGAACCTGGGATCCCAACTAGGAACCTGGGATCAAGAGTTCCCCACTAGGAACCTGGGATCAAGAGCTCCCCACTAGGAACCTGGGATCAAGAGTTCCCCACTAGGAACCTGGGATCAAGAGCTCCCCACTAGGAACCTGGGATCAAGAGCTCCCCACTAGGAACCTGGGATCAAGAGTTCCCCACTAGGAACCTGGGATCAAGAGTTCCCCACTAGGAACCTGGGATCAAGAGCTCCCCACTAGGAACCTGGGATCAAGAGCTCCCCACTAGGAACCTGGGATCAAGAGCTCCCCACTAGGAACCTGGGATCAAGAGCTCCCCACTAGGAACCTGGGATCAAGAGCTCCCCACTAGGAACCTGGGATCAAGAGTTCCCCACTAGGAACCTGGGATCAAGAGTTCCCCACTAGGAACCTGGGATCAAGAGCTCCCCACTAGGAACCTGGGATCAAGAGCTCCCCACTCCCCACTAGGAACCTGGGATCAAGAGCTCCCCACTAGGAACCTGGGATCAAGAGAACCTGGGATCAAGAGCTCCCCACTAGGAACCTGGGATCAAGAGCTCCCCACTAGGAACCTGGGATCAAGAGCTCCCCACTAGGAACCTGGGATCAAGAGCTCCCCACTAGGAACCTGGGATCAAGAGCTCCCCACTAGGAACCTGGGATCAAGAGCTCCCCACTAGGAACCTGGGATCAAGAGTTCCCCACTAGGAACCTGGGATCAAGAGCTCCCCACTAGGAACCTGGGATCAAGAGCTCCCCACTAGGAACCTGGGATCAAGAGCTCCCCACTAGGAACCTGGGATCAAGAGTTCCCCACTAGGAACCTGGGATCAAGAGCTCCCCACTAGGAACCTGGGATCAAGAGCTCCCCACTAGGAACCTGGGATCAAGAGCTCCCCACTAGGAACCTGGGATCAAGAGCTCCCCACTAGGAACCTGGGATCAAGAGCTCCCCACTAGGAACCTGGGATCAAGAGCTCCCCACTAGGAACCTGGGATCAAGAGCTCCCCACTAGGAACCTGGGATCAAGAGCTCCCCACTAGGAACCTGGGATCAAGAGCTCCCCACTAGGAACCTGGGATCAAGAGCTCCCCACTAGGAACCTGGGATCAAGAGTTCCCCACTAGGAACCTGGGATCAAGAGCTCCCCACTAGGAACCTGGGATCAAGAGCTCCCCACTAGGAACCTGGGATCAAGAGCTCCCCACTAGGAACCTGGGATCAAGAGCTCCCCACTAGGAACCTGGGATCAAGAGCTCCCCACTAGGAACCTGGGATCAAGAGCTCCCCACTAGGAACCTGGGATCAAGAGCTCCCCACTAGGAACCTCCCCACTAGGAACCTGGGATCAAGAGCTCCCCACTAGGAACCTGGGATCAAGAGCTCCCCACTAGGAACCTGGGATCAAGAGCTCCCCACTAGGAACCTGGGATCAAGAGCTCCCCACTAGGAACCTGGGATCAAGAGCTCCCCACTAGGAACCTGGGATCAAGAGCTCCCCTAGGAACCTGGGATCAAGAGCTCCCCCCTGGGATCAAGACTAGGAACCTGGGATCAAGAGCTCCCCACTAGGAACCTGGGATCAAGAGTTCCCCACTAGGAACCTCACTAGGAACCTGGGATCAAGAGCTCCCCACTAGGAACCTGGGATCAAGAGCTCCCCACTAGGAACCTGGGATCAAGAGCTCCCCACCCACTAGGAACATGGGACCAAGAGCTCCCCACTAGGAACCTGGGATCAAGAGCTCCCCACTAGGAACCTGGGATCAAGAGCTCCCCACTAGGAACCTGGGATCAAGAGGTCCCCACTAGGAACCTGGGATCAAGAGAACTCCCCACTAGGAACCTGGGATCAAGAGCTCCCCACTAGGAACCTGGGATCAAGAGCTCCCCACTAGGAACCTGGGATCAAGAGCTCCCAACTAGGATCAAGAGCTCCCCACTGGGATCAAGAGCTCCCCACTAGGAACCTGGGATCAAGAGCTCCCCACTAGGAACCTGGGATCAAGAGGGATCAAGAGCTCCCCACTAGGAACCTGGGATCAAGAGCTCCCCACTAGGAACCTGGGATCAAGAGCTCCCCACTAGGAACCTGGGATCAAGAGCTCCCCACTAGGAACCTGGGATCAAGAGCTCCCCACTAGGAACCTGGGATCAAGAGCTCCCCACTAGGAACCTGGATCAAGATCAAGAGAGCTCCCCTCCCCACTAGGAACCTGGGATCAAGAGCTCCCCACTAGGAACCTGGGATCAAGAGCTCCCCACTAGGAACCTGGGATCAAGAGCTCCCCACTAGGAACCTGGGATCAAGAGCTCCCCACTAGGAACCTGGGATCAAGATCAAGAGCTCCCCACTAGGAACCTGGGATCAAGAGCTCCCCACTAGGAACCTGGGATCAAGAGCTCCCCACTAGGAACCTGGGATCAAGAGCTCCCCACTAGGAACCTGGGATCAAGAGCTCCCCACTAGGAACCTGGGATCAAGAGCTCCCCACTAGGAACCTGGGATCAAGAGCTCCCCACTAGGAACCTGGGATCAAGAGCTCCCCACTAGGAACCTGGGATCAAGAGCTCCCCACTAGAACCTGGGATCAAGAGCTCCCCACTAGGAACCTGGGATCAAGAGCTCCCCACTAGGAACCTGGGATCAAGAGCTCCCCACTAGGAACCTGGGAAGCTCCCCACTAGGAACCTGGGATCAAGAGCTCCCCACTAGGAACCTGGGATCAAGAGCTCCCCACTAGGAACGTGGGATCAAGCTCCCCACTAGAACCTGGGATCAAGAGCTCCCCACTAGGAACCTGGGATCAAGAGCTCCCCACTAGGAACCTGGGATCAAGAGCTCCCCACTAGGAACCTGGGATCAAGAGCTCCCCACTAGGAACCTGGGATCAAGAGCTCCCCACTAGGAACCTGGGATCAAGAGCTCCCCACTAGGAACCTGGGATCAAGAGCTCCCCACTAGGAACCGACCCATCGTCAGGGAACTTTCATAATTTTGAACATAGCGGAATATTAAACACGCTAGACCAAGGTATAACATTAAAAATTAAACGATACACTTTAGTTATGGTATATCATACCATCAGTGGTATATAATACCTTCGAGTTTAAGAATTAGACATATGCATAATTATTATAATCATGGAGGAGCGCTAAACCCGTAGGATTATATAGCGCACCTGGGGGAGAGGGGATGGAAGGTAATGAGGCTGAATTCAAGGAATTGGAGCACAGATTCGATTCCCTAGATCAAGAGCCCCTCACCAGCATCAAGGAACCTCCCTTGAGGGGTAGACATATGCAACAACTGCTACTATAGGCTAAGGGACTGATTACCTCATCTTCTGCCTCTTCAGTCTTCAGCGTTTATCAATATTGCAGCACCAGTTAGTGGGATGGATTGTGAAGGACCTGCCTAGCATGGGCCAAGAGGCCTGCTGCAGTGCTCCTCCTCATGTTCTTATAACTAAGATACCCAGTTGCTGCACCTGAGTCTTGCCTCATACCTAATAATATTTTGTACACGGGAAATTTAATGTCACATAAAGTGTGACGTCTCACATATAATGTCACATAAAGTGTGACGTCTCACATATAATGTCACAAAGTGTGACGTCTCACATATAATGTCACATAAAGTGTGACGTCTCACATATAATGTCACATAAAGTGTGACGTCTCACATATAATGTCACATAAAGTGTGACGTCTCACATATAATGTCACATAAAGTGTGACGTCTCACATATAATGTCACATAAAGTGTGACTTATCACATATAATGTCACATAAAGTGTGACGTCTCACATATAATGTCACATA
The DNA here is from genome assembly GCF_038502225.1 of Cherax quadricarinatus. NCBI lineage: Eukaryota > Metazoa > Arthropoda > Malacostraca > Decapoda > Parastacidae > Cherax > Cherax quadricarinatus. Next base: position 5,994,369 of record NC_091390.1, read on the forward strand.
AAGTGTGACGTCTCACATATAATGTCACATAAAGTGTGACGTCTCACATATAATGTCACATAAAGTGTGACGTCTCACATATAATGTCACATAAAGTGTGACGTCTCACATATAATGTCACATAAAGTGTGACGTCTCACATATAATGTCACATAAAGTGTGACGTCTCACATATAATGTCACATAAAGTGTGACGTCTCACATATAATGTCACATAAAGTGTGACGTCTCACATATAATGTCACATAAAGTGTGACGTCTCACATATAATGTCACATAAAGTGTGACGTCTCACATATAATGTCACATAAAGTGTGACGTCTCACATATAATGTCACATAAAGTGTGACGTCTCACATATAATGTCACAAAGTGTGACGTCTCACATATAATGTCACAAAGTGTGACGTCTCACATATAATGTCACATAAAGTGTGACGTCTCACATATAATGCCACATAAAGTGTGACGTCTCACATATAATGCCACATAAAGTGTGACGTCTCACATATAATGCCACATAAAGTGTGACGTCTCACATATAATGCCACATAAAGTGTGACGTCTCACATATAATGTCACATAAAGTGTGACGTCTCACATATAATGTCACATAAAGTGTGACGTCTCACATATAATGTCACATAAAGTGTGACGTCTCACATATAATGTCACATAAAGTGTGACGTCTCACATATAATGTCACATAAAGTGTGACGTCTCACATATAATGTCACATAAAGTGTGACGTCTCACATATAATGTCACATAAAGTGTGACGTCTCACATATAATGTCACATAAAGTGTGACGTCTCACATATAATGTCACATAAAGTGTGACGTCTCACATATAATGTCACATAAAGTGTGACGTCTCACATATAATGTCACATAAAGTGTGACGTCTCACATATAATGTCACATAAAGTGTGACGTCTCACATATAATGTCACATAAAGTGTGACGTCTCACATATAATGTCACATAAAGTGTGACGTCTCACATATAATGTCACATAAAGTGTGACGTCTCACATATAATGTCACATAAAGTGTGACGTCTCACATATAATGTCACATAAAGTGTGACGTCTCACATATAATGTCACATAAAGTGTGACGTCTCACATATAATGTCACATAAAGTGTGACGTCTCACATATAATGTCACATAAAGTGTGACGTCTCACATATAATGTCACATAAAGTGTGACGTCTCACATATAATGTCACATAAAGTGTGACGTCTCACATATAATGTCACATAAAGTGTGACGTCTCACATATAATGTCACATAAAGTGTGACGTCTCACATATAATGTCACATAAAGTGTGACATAAAGTGTGATCTCACATATAATGTCACATAAAGTGTGATGTCTCACATAAAGTGTGACATCTCACATATAATGTCACAAAGTGTGATGTCTCACATATAATGTCACATAAAGTGTGACGTCTCACATATAATGTCACATAAAGTGTGACGTCTCACATATAATGTCACATAAAGTGTGACGTCTCACATATAATGTCACATAAAGTGTGACGTCTCACATATAATGTCACATAAAGTGTGACGTCTCACATATACAACTTTGAGTACATTATAACCTGTGTGACGTTTTACGTAGAACTTCACCTTTGTACATATTTACAGGTCGAGATAAGAGATACAGTATCTTAGGTTGGCTATAATTGATTATACGTAATTAATTATACATAATTCCCTAATTATAACATAATATAGACATAATAATTGTATATTAAAATGTGATGATATCTACAACCTTCTAGAAGTTATAACTATTATATTCTTATCCTTTATGATTGTTTCTAAAGTATATCTTAACAGTATATCCAAAAGTATATCTTAACAGTATATCCAAAAGTATATCTTAACAGTATATCCAAAAGTATATCTTAACAGTATATCCAAAAGTATATCTTAACAGTATATCCAAAAGTATATCTTAACAGTATAAAAGTATATCTTAACAGTATATCCAAAAGTATATCTTAACAGTATATCCAAAAGTATATCTTAACAGTATATCCAAAAGTATATCTTAACAGTATATCCAAAAGTATATCTTAACAGTATATCCAAAAGTATATCTTAACAGTATATCCAAAAGTATATCTTAACAGTATATCCAAAAGTATATCTTAACAGTATATCCAAAAGTATATCTTAACAGTATATCCAAAAGTATATCTTAACAGTATATCCAAAAGTATATCTTAACAGTATATCCAAAAGTATATCTTAACAGTATATCCAAAAGTATATCTTAACAGTATATCCAAAAGTATATCTTAACAGTATATCCAAAAAGTATATCTTAACAGTATATCCAAAAGTATATCTTAACAGTATATCCAAAAGTATATCTTAACAGTATATCCAAAAGTATATCTTAACAGTATATCCAAAAGTATATCTTAACAGTATATCTTAACAGTATATCCAAAAGTATATCTTAACAGTATATCCAAAAGTATATCTTAACAGTATATCCAAAAGTATATCTTAACAGTATATCCAAAAGTATATCTTAACAGTATATCCAAAAGTATATCTTAACAGTATATCCAAAAGTATATCTTAACAGTATATCCAAAAGTATATCTTAACAGTATATCCAAAAGTATATCTTAACAGTATATCCAAAAGTATATCTTAACAGTATATCCAAAAGTATATCTTAACAGTATATCCAAAAAGTATATCTTAACAGTATATCCAAAAGTATATCTTAACAGTATATCCAAAAGTATAAACAGTATATATCTTAACAGTATATCCAAAAGTATATCTTAACAGTATATCCAAAAGTATATCTTAACAGTATATCCAAAAGTATATCTTAACAGTATATCCAAAAGTATAAAAGTATATCTTAACAGTATATCCAAAAGTATATCTTAACAGTATATCCAAAAGTATATCTTAACAGTATATCCAAAAGTATATCTTAACAGTATATCCAAAAGTATATCTTAACAGTATATCCAAAAGTATATCTTAACAGTATATCCAAAAGTATATCTTAACAGTATATCCAAAAGTATATCTTAACAGTATATCCAAAAGTATATCTTAACAGTATATCCAAAAGTATATCTTAACAGTATATCCAAAAGTATATCTTAACAGTATATCCAAAAGTATATCTTAACAGTATATCCAAAAGTATATCTTAACAGTATATCCAAAAGTATATCTTAACAGTATATCCAAAAGTATATCTTAACAGTATATCCAAAAGTATATCTTAACAGTATATCCAAAAAGTATATCTTAACAGTATATCCAAAAAGTATATCTTAACAGTATATCCAAAAAGTATATCTTAACAGTATATCCAAAAGTAAATCTTAACAGTATATCCTAAAAGTATATCTTAACAGTATATCCAAAAGTATATCTTAACAGTATATCCAAAAGTATATCTTAACAGTATATCCAAAAGTATATCTTAACAGTATATCCAAAAGTATATCTTAACAGTATATCCAAAAGTATATCTTAACAGTATATCCAAAAGTATATCTTAACAGTATATCCAAAAGTATATCTTAACAGTATATCCAAAAGTATATCTTAACAGTATATCCAAAAGTATATCTTAACAGTATATCCAAAAAGTATATCTTAACAGTATATCCAAAAGTATATCTTAACAGTATATCCAAAAGTATATCTTAACAGTATATCCAAAAGTATATCTTAACAGTATATCCAAAAGTATATCTTAACAGTATATCCAAAAGTATATCCAAAAGTATATCTTAACAGTATATCCAAAAGTATATCTTAACAGTATATCCAAAAGTATATCTTAACAGTATATCCAAAAGTATATCTTAACAGTATATCCAAAAGTATATCTAAAAAGTATATCTTAACAGTATATCCAAAAAGTATATCTTAACAGTATATCCAAAAAGTATATCCAAAAAGTATATCTTAACAGTATATCCAAAAGTATATCTTAACAGTATATCCAAAAGTATATCTTAACAGTATATCCAAAAGTATATCTTAACAGTATATCCAAAAGTATATCTTAACAGTATATCCAAAAGTATATCTTAACAGTATATCCAAAAGTATATCTTTACAGTATATCCAAAAGTATATCTTAACAGTATATCCAAAAGTATATCTTAACAGTATATCCAAAAGTATATCTTAACAGTATATCCAAAAGTATATCTTAACAGTATATCCAAAAGTATATCTTAACAGTATATCCAAAAAGTATATCTTAACAGTATATCCAAAAGTATATCTTAACAGTATATCCAAAAGTATATCTTAACAGTATATCCAAAAGTATATCTTAACAGTATATCCAAAAGTATATCTTAACAGTATATCCAAAAGTATATCTTAACAGTATATCCAAAAGTATATCTTAACAGTATATCCAAAAAGTATATCTTAACAGTATATCCAAAAGTATATCTTAACAGTATATCCTAAAAGTATATCTTAACAGTATATCCAAAAGTATATCTTAACAGTATATCCTAAAGTATATCTTAACAGTATATCCAAAAGTATATCTTAACAGTATATCCTAAAGTATATCTTAACAGTATATCCAAAAGTATAAAAGTATAGTAACAGTATATCCAAAAGTATATCTTAACAGTATATCCAAAAGCATATCTTAACAGTATATCCAAAAGTATATCTTTAACAGTATATCCAGTATAAAAGTATATCTTAACAGTATATCCAAAAGTATATCTTAACAGTATATCCAAAAGTATATCTTATATCCAAAAAGTATATCTTAACCAAAAGTATATCTTAACAGTATATCCAAAAGTATATCTTAACAGTATATCCAAAAGTATATCTTAACAGTATATCCAAAAGTATATCTTAACAGTATATCCAAAAGTATATCTTAACAGTATATCCAAAAGTATATCTTAACAGTATATCCAAAAGTATATCTTAACAGTATATCCAAAAGTATATCTTAACAGTATATCCAAAAGTATATCTTAACAGTATATCCAAAAGTATATCTTAACAGTATATCCAAAAGTATATCTTAACAGTATAAAAGTATATCTTAACAGTATATCCTCTTAACAGTATATCCAAAAGTATATCTTAACAGTATATCCAAAAGTATATCTTAACAGTATATCCAAAAGTATATCTTAACAGTATATCCAAAAGTATATCTTAACAGTATATCCAAAAGTATATCTTAACAGTATATCCAAAAGTATATCTTAACAGTATATCCAAAAGTATATCTTAACAGTATATCCAAAAGTATATCTTAACAGTATATCCAAAAGTATATCTTAACAGTATAAAAGTATATCTTAACAGTATATCCAGTATAAAAGTATATCTTAACAGTATATCAGTATAAAAGTATATCTTAACAGTATATCCAAAAGTATATCCAGTATATCCAAAAGTATATCTTAACAGTATATCCAAAAGTATATCTTAACAGTATATCCAAAAGTATATCTTAACAGTATATCCAAAAGTATATCTTAACAGTATATCCAAAAGTATATCTTAACAGTATATCCAAAAGTATATCTTAACAGTATATCCAAAAGTATATCTTAACAGTATATCCAAAAGTATATCTTAACAGTATATCCAAAAGTATATCTTAACAGTATATCCAAAAGTATATCTTAACAGTATATCCAAAAGTATATCTTAACAGTATATCCAAAAGTATATCTTAACAGTATATCCAAAAGTATATCTTAACAGTATATCCAAAAGTATATCTTAACAGTATATCCAAAAGTATATCTTAACAGTATATCCAAAAGTATATCTTAACAGTATATCCAAAAGTATATCTTAACAGTATATCCAAAAGTATATCTTAACAGTATATCCAAAAGTATATCTTAACAGTATATCCAAAAGTATATCTTAACAGTATATCCAAAAGTATATCTTAACAGTATATCCAAAAGTATATCTTAACAGTATATCCAAAAGTATATCTTAACAGTATATCCAAAAGTATATCTTAACAGTATATCCAAAAGTATATCTTAACAGTATATCCAAAAGTATATCTTAACAGTATATCCAAAAGTATAAACAGTATATCCAAAAGTATAACAGTATATCCAAAAGTATATCTTAACAGTATATCCAAAAGTATATCTTAACAGTATATCCAAAAGTATATCTTAACAGTATATCCAAAAGTATATCTTAACAGTATATCCAAAAGTATATCTTAACAGTATATCCAAAAGTATATCTTAACAGTATATCCAAAAGTATATCTTAACAGTATATCCAAAAGTATATCTTAACAGTATATCCAAAAGTATATCTTAACAGTATATCCAAAAAGTATATCTTAACAGTATATCCAAAAAGTATATCCAAAAAGTATATCTTAACAGTATATCCAAAAAGTATATCTTAACAGTATATCCAAAAGTATATCTTAACAGTATATCCAAAAGTATATCTTAACAGTATATCCAAAAGTATATCTTAACAGTATATCCAAAAGTATATCTTAACAGTATATCCAAAAGTATATCTTAACAGTATATCCAAAAGTATATCTTAACAGTATATCCAAAAGTATATCTTAACAGTATATCCAAAAGTATATCTTAACAGTATATCCAAAAGTATATCTTAACAGTATATCCAAAAGTATATCTTAACAGTATATCCAAAAGTATAAAAGTATATCTTAACAGTATATCCAAAAGTATATCTTAACAGTATATCCAAAAGTATATCTTAACAGTATATCCAAAAGTATATCTTAACAGTATATCCAAAAGTATATCTTAACAGTATATCCAAAAGTATATCTTAACAGTATATCCAAAAGTATATCTTAACAGTATATCCAAAAGTATATCTTAACAGTATATCCAAAAGTATATCTTAACAGTATATCCAAAAAGTATATCTTAACAGTATATCCAAAAGTATATCTTAACAGTATATCCAAAAGTATATCTTAACAGTATATCCAAAAGTATATCTTAACAGTATATCCAAAAAGTATATCTTAACAGTATATCCAAAAGTATATCTTAACAGTATATCCAAAAGTATATCTTAACAGTATATCCAAAAAGTATATCCAAAAGAATATCTTAATAGTATAAAAAGTATATCTTAACAGTATATCCAAAAGTATAAACAGTATATCTTAACAGTATATCCAAAAGTATATCTTAACAGTATATCCAAAAGTATATCTTAACAGTATATCCAAAAGTATATCTTAACAGTATATCTAAAAGTATATCTTAACAGTATATCCAAAAGTATATCTTAACAGTATATCCAAAAGTATATCTTAACAGTATATCCAAAAGTATATCTTAACAGTATATCCAAAAGTATATCTTAACAGTATATCCAAAAGTATATCTTAACAGTATATCCAAAAGTATATCTTAACAGTATATCCAAAAGTATATCTTAACAGTATATCCAAAAGTATATCTTAACAGTATATCCAAAAGTATATCTTAACAGTATATCCAAAAGTATATCTTAACAGTATATCCAAAAGTATATCTTAACAGTATATCCAAAAGTATATCTTAACAGTATATCCAAAAGTATATCTTAACAGTATATCCAAAAGTATATCTTAACAGTATATCCTAAAGTATATCTTAACAGTATATCCAAAAGTATATCTTAACAGTATATCCTAAAGTATATCTTAACAGTATATCCAAAAGTATATCTTAACAGTATATCCAAAAGTATATCTTAACAGTATATCCAAAAGTATATCTTAACAGTATATCCAAAAGTATATCTTAACAGTATATCCAAAAGTATATCTTAACAGTATATCCAAAAGTATATCTTAACAGTATATCCAAAAGTATATCTTAACAGTATATCCAAAAGTATATCTTATATCTTAACAGTATAAAAGTATATCTTAACAGTATATCCTAAAGTATATCTTAACAGTATATCCAAAAGTATATCTTAACAGTATATCCAAAAGTATATCTTAACAGTATATCCAAAAGTATATCTTAACAGTATATCCAAAAGTATATCTTAACAGTATATCCAAAAGTATAAAAGTATATCTTAACAGTATATCCAAAAGTATATCTTAACAGTATATCCAAAAGTATATCTTAACAGTATATCCAAAAGTATAAAAGTATATCTTAACAGTATATCCAAAAGTATATCTTAACAGTATATCCAAAAGTATATCTTAACAGTATATCCAAAAGTATATCTTAACAGTATATCCAAAAAGTATATCTTAACAGTATATCCAAAAGTATATCTTAACAGTATATCCAAAAAGTATATCTTAACAGTATATCCAAAAGTATATCTTAACAGTATATCCTAAAGTATATCTTAACAGTATATCCAAAAGTATATCTTAACAGTATATCCTAAAGTATATCTTAACAGTATATCCAAAAGTATATCTTAACAGTATAGTGCAGGAAGAGAAGTGCCAGGAAGAGAACTGCCAGGAAGAGAAGTGTCAGGAAGAGAAGTGCCAGGAAGAGAAGTGCCAGGAAGAGAAGTGCCAGGAAGAGAAGTGCGAGGAAGAGAAGTGCCAGGAAGAGAAGTGCCAGGAAGAGAAGTGTCAGGAAGAGAAATGCCAGGAAGAGAAGTGCCAGGAAGAGAAGTGCCAGAAAGAGAAGTGCCAGGAAGAGAAGTGCCAGGGTGTGAACACTGCCTAAGTGAAGCTTAGGGTACAACACCCAGCAAGTTGCGAGATGAAGGTCAGGGTGCAACACCCAGCAAGTTGCGAGATGAAGCTCAGGGTGCAACACCCAGCAAGTTGCAAGAAGAAGCTCAGGGTTCAACACCCAGCAAGTTGCAAGATAATTACGCCACAATAAAGTGCCCCATTAGTTGCACTTGTGACCTTTTACTTAACATATTATTATTATTATTATCATCAAGGGGGAAGCACTAAACCCAGAGGGTTATACAGCGCCTGGTTTACTTAACATATCGTTGGTAATTCTACCAACATTAATACATTATTATCGTAGTTTCGTAGATATTATTGCGATTAGACAATTTTCAAACCTGGTTGATTTTTAGACAATAATGTAATATTAAATTTATGACCTTAGGGGTCATACAGGTCCTTGAAAATTGGTAATATTCGACTCGGGGAAGACAACTCTAATTTCTTAGATCAAGAACCTCTCTCTAGCATCAATATTGCCTGGGGGTTGATTAATCAAGAGCCCTTCTCTAGCATCAATATTGCCTGGGGGTTGATTAATCAAGAACCTTCTCTAGCATCAATATTGCCTGGGGGTTGATTAATCAAGAGCCCTTCTCTAGCATCAATATTGCCTGGGGGTTGATTAATCAAGAACCCTTCTCTAGCATCAACCTTGGCTCACAGACTCAGCATCAACCTTAGCTCACAGACTCAGCATCAACCTTGGCTCACAGACTCAGCATCAACCTTAGCTCACAGACTCAGCATCAATCTTAGCTCACAGACTCAGCATCAACCTTAGCTCACAGACTCAGCATCAACCTTGGCTCACAGACTCAGCATCAACCTTAGCTCACAGACTCAGCATCAACCTTAGCTCACAGACTCAGCATCAACCTTAGCTCACAGACTCAGCATCAACCTTAGCTCACAGACTCAGCATCAACCTTAGCTCACAGACTCAGCATCAACCTTAGCTCACAGACTCAGCATCAACCTTAGCTCACAGACTCAGCATCAACCTTAGCTCACAGACTCAGCATCAACCTTAGCTCACAGACTCAGCATCAACCTTAGCTCACAGACTCAGCATCAACCTTAGCTCAGACTCAGCATCAACCTTAGCTCACAGACTCAGCATCAACCTTGGCTCACAGACTCAGCATCAACCTTAGCTCACAGACTCAGCATCAACCTTGGCTCACAGACTCAGCATCATCCTCGGCTCACAGACTCAGCATCAACCTTAGCTCACAGACTCAGCATCAACCTTAGCTCACAGACTCAGCATCAACCTTGGCTCACAGATTCAGCATCAACCTTAGCTCACAGACTCAGCATCAACCTTAGCTCACAGACTCAGCATCAACCTTGGCTCACAGACTCAGCATCAACCTTGGCTCACAGACTCAGCATCAACCTTAGCTCACAGACTCAGCATCAACCTTAGCTCACAGACTCAGCATCAACCTTAGCTCACAGACTCAGCATCAACCTTAGCTCACAGACTCAGCATCAACCTTAGCTCACAGACTCAGCATCAACCTTAGCTCACAGACTCAGCATCAACCTTAGCTCACAGACTCAGCATCAACCTTAGCTCACAGACTCAGCATCAACCTTAGCTCACAGACTCAGCATCAACCTTAGCTCACAGACTCAGCATCAACCTTAGCTCACAGACTCAGCATCAACCTTAGCTCAGACTCAGCATCAACCTTAGCTCACAGACTCAGCATCAACCTTGGCTCACAGACTCAGCATCAACCTTAGCTCACAGACTCAGCATCAACCTTGGCTCACAGACTCAGCATCATCCTCGGCTCACAGACTCAGCATCAACCTTAGCTCACAGACTCAGCATCAACCTTAGCTCACAGACTCAGCATCAACCTTGGCTCACAGATTCAGCATCAACCTTAGCTCACAGACTCAGCATCAACCTTAGCTCACAGACTCAGCATCAACCTTGGCTCACAGACTCAGCATCAACCTTGGCTCACAGACTCAGCATCAACCTTAGCTCACAGACTCAGCATCAACCTTAGCTCACAGACTCAGCATCAACCTTAGCCCACAGACTCAGCATCAACCTTAGCTCACAGACTCAGCATCAACCTTAGCCCACAGACTCAGCATCAACCTTAGCTCACAGACTCAGCATCAACCTTAGCTCACAGACTCAGCATCAACCTTAGCTCACAGACTCAGCATCAACCTTAGCTCACAGACTCAGCATCAACCTTAGCTCACAGACTCAGCATCAACCTTAGCTCACAGACTCAGCATCAACCTTAGCTCACAGACTCAGCATCAACCTTAGCTCACAGACTCAGCATCAACCTTAGCTCACAGACTCAGCATCAACCTTAGCTCACAGACTCAGCATCAACCTTAGCTCACAGACTCAGCATCAACCTTAGCTCACAGACTCAGCATCAACCTTAGCTCACAGACTCAGCTTCATCCATCTCATAAAAACTACTGTTTTCTCCCTTTAAACTTCGAAGTATTGTATTATACATTACACTCTTGTTATTGTATTATACATTACACTCTTGTTATTGTATTATACATTACACTCTCTTGTTATTGTATTATACATTACACTCTCTTGTTATTGTATTATACATTACACTCTCTTGTTATTGTATTATACATTACACTCTCTTGTTATTGTATTATACATTACACTCTCTTGTTATTGTATTATACATTACACTCTCTTGTTATTTTATTATACATTACACTCTCTTGTTATTGTATTATACATTACACTCTCTTGTTATTTTATTATACATTACACTCTCTTGTTATTGTATTATACATTACACTCTCTTGTTAACAAAACAAAATAAATCTGACAAAAACTAGTTTTATTAGTGACAATATATGCATACAAAAAAATCACTTTCAAATCAATTTGATTGTAACAATTCCGATTTTTTTCAGATTTCTTCAGATTTTTTATTATTCAGTAAAATTGCAAAAATATATTTTTGTTCTTGAAATAAAATTTAAACTAGAATGTTCTGATAATTTTAATATCTTGGAAATAAAGTGAGAAGTATTGTTTTTATTATATAATAAAACTGAAATTACTGATTCTCAAAAAAATAATCATTTTTTATGGATCAACAAACGCACAATGCAACACAAAATATTAATTTCATCTGTGAATTACAAAAAAAGGCTGGTATAAATTCTAGCAAAAAAAACTGTAACGAAATAAAAATAATGTCCTCGAATAAAAATAAATGAATTTTTTGGGTAAAAGAATCGAGTGAACATTGGAAATGTTCGTTATATAAACTGAAATTCCTGTTTTTATGGACACATATTTTGTATGAATAAAAAATATAAAAATTTTTTTTAGGCCTAGTTACAGTACAACAGATCTTATAAAAAGCTTTCTAATGATCACAAACTAAATGAGCCAAATTTTTCCCAGAAAAAGCATCTTTAAATTTCCAATTTTTGGACTAAGATGTACAAATGACTGATTTTTTTAACTCTGAGCTTATTACCAATGTCGGACGAGATACATGGCTGCCTTTGCATCACTCTGACACTTGAGGCCAGAGAAAGATGTAAACTGCATCCCGTATTTACTGACTAAGTAGGAGAGAGAGTTTCGGATAGGGAATCCCTTAGGATGTGGGAAAAGCACACTTGTATCTATAATGTGATCGTGTATTACTTTCAGCCTCAGAAGGTCGTGGTCTAATCCATGACCCACTAAAATGGTACGACTTCCAAATAATGTGAGCAGCTTAGCATGCACATCTGCGAGTCGTGTCGAGACATGTCGAAACTGCTGCATGGTAAGTCCTGAGTGTCCAGTGTTGTAGTCTACGATGGGTGACTCTGGCAGAATCAGTGTCTCGTACACCAACTGGCACTCTGAGTCCACTATTGATATGGCTGCTACGTCCATACCTGTTTTTGTATAAAGCATTTCACAGTCGATGGCATAAATGGCTTTCGCTGTAAGACTCTGATTGAGACTAGTGTTGATAAAGCCTGTTAGGTTGAATTGATCAATTTCTTCCGTGACATGCTGTGGAGCGGTAGCACAAGGTGGAGAATTGATGGGTCGCTTACAGCAGTGGTAGTAGGGATTGACTGACCTGGACACTTTCGCCCAGTGGTGTACACAAGTCTCAAGGTTCACCGCACAACCTTCATTGTCAACACGATACACAGTGTTGCAGCGTTTGCAGGTACGGCTTCTAGGCCCATGAATTGTAGTGTTGAAGCTTTGTTCAATGTTAAAAAGCTGAGCTTTTCCCGACTGCCAGTGAGAACGCGGGAAGCAGAAACGTCGTAAATCGTCCTCAGACATCTTCATCCCTTGAAGTTTGTTGTAGAAATCCTTGTCAACAACAGCCATCTTGCTTCCTATTTCCTGACTGATCACCTGTTGGGAAATATTATACAATCAGATTATTTGTGATTATATTTACCATATATATATTTTTCCAACGTACTGGCCTTCTCCCACCTAGGCAGGGTGACTTAAAAAGAAAATCCAAAGTTTTTCTTTTCATATTTAGTAATTTATATACAGAAGTGGTTACTAGCCCCTTGCTCCGGGCATTTTAGTCGCCTCTTGCGACACACATGGCTTACAGAGGAAGGATTCTTTACCACTTCCTAATTCCTACAACATTCACTTTCATTATTTATCTCCTAATATTCCTAATGATAAACACAGACACACCACAACTATATTCTGAATTTTTTTTAAGGGTCCCTATTTTGACTGACACATTAATTACATCATACTCGCTTCTCCAGTGAGAATGTTGTCAGTGATCATGTGAGTCAAGAGTCTTCAGTGACGTCACTGAATCAGTAATAATCACAGTAAAGCTCAATGTAATTAGTTACCTTTAGTGACATAAGGATGGCATACAGTTCAGTTGGCAGTGTTGATGCCCAGTTTATTCTTAAGCCTAATTCCACAAAGATCCCATCGTTCTTATCTAGGGAGGTGACTACAAGAGTAGCTGCAGCCCTGCCAGTAGACTTTTGCTTATCTAGGGAGGTGACTACAAGAGTAGCTGCAGCCATACCAGTAGACTTTTGCTTATCTAGGGAGGTGACTACAAGAGTAGCTGCAGCCCTGCCAGTAGACTTTTGCTTATCTAGGGAGATGACTACAAGAGTAGCTGCAGCCCTGCCAGTAGACTTTTGCTTATCTAGGGAGGTGACTACAAGAGTAGCTGCAGCCCTGCCAGTAGACTTTTGCTTATCTAGGGAGATGACTACAAGAGTAGCTGCAGCCCTGCCAGTAGACTTTTGCTTATCTAGGGAGGTGACTACAAGAGTAGCTGCAGCCCTGCCAGTAGACTTTTGCTTATCTAGGGAGGTGACTACAAGAGTAACTGCAGCCCTGCCAGTAGACTTTTGTTTATCTAGGGAGATAACTACAAGAGTAGCTGCAGCCATGCCAGTAGACTTTTGCTTATCTAGGGAGGTGACTACAAGAGTAGCTGCAGCCCTGCCAGTAGACTTTTGCTTATCTAGGGAGATGACTACAAGAGTAGCTGCAGCCCTGCCAGTAGACTTTTGCTTATCTAGGGAGGTGACTACAAGAGTAGCTACAGCCCTGCCAGTAGACTTTTGCTTATCTAGGGAGGTGACTACAATAGCTGCAGCCCTGCCAGTAGACTCTTGCTTATCTAGGGAGGTGACTATAATAGCTGAAGCCCTGCCAGTAGACTCTTGCTTGTCTAGGGAGGTGACTACAAGAGTAGCTGCAGCCCTGCCAGTTGGATAATGCAGCGTCTATGGATAGATGAGGAAGGGGATGGAAGGCATTCAGGCTTAATTCCGGGAACTGGAGCACAGATCCAATTCCCTAGATCAAGAGTCCCTCACCAGTATCAAGGAACCTCCCCTAAAGGAATAACTTGAGATAAACCGAGATAAATTATTACTACTAACTAAGCGAGAAATTCCCTGAACAACTGCCTTTGAAAGTGACTTAATAAAGGGTTTACTAGTAATTTTGTTGTGATGTACTTGCAGGTAAGTGACACAACTTCCAGATAGATGTGAAATCCACTTATCTACAGTGACAGAGTTCATGCAAACTATAAAACCACATATTTGCATGTTTTTGCAAGCCATTTAAATCTGTGTATTTCTCGACATTTTATAACGTTTTAAGTGACAGTGTTTGGGTCATTACTTAACAATTTAATAAAAATTACAATGTATCAATAACCGTATCACTGACACTAACATTAAAATACTTCCTCATAAATTTACAACCAAGAATAATTATGAGTGTAAATGAACGTAGATGGAAAAAAATGCTTAAGACCATAATTAGAACTGAGAATTAGAAAAATGTAGATTATAAGTTAATTGCAAGAAATAAGTAGAGATAATAATGCCTGATGATACTTGGAAGATGATGTATCAAGATTTTTTTTTTGAAGGAAAGAAGAGGGGAATAAGGTAAAAAATTGTCAAGTGGTATAAAATGCGAATATATTATAGCATATTGTATAGAATATATTACTGCATATAGAATATATTATAGCATATAGTACAGAATATATTATGGAATATAGGTACTGAATCAAACGTGTGTGTGTGTGTGTGTGTACTCACCTAATTGTACTCACCTAATTGTGGTTGCAGGGGTCGAGACTCAGCTCCTGGCCCCTCCTCTTCACTGAATGCTACTAGGACCTCTCTCTCCCTGCTCATACCTCGTCTTGAAGCTCTGTATCGTGTGTGTGTGTGTGTGTGTGTGTGTGTGTGTGTACTCACATGTGGTTACAGTTGTGGTTCAGTAGCTCCTGGCCCCGAGTGTACTCTCCTAACTGTGGTTACGTGGGTCGAGTCATAGCTCCTGTGCTAAGTGATGCTTGTGTTATGTGACGCTTGAGTGATATGTTGTTACGTACTCAGTACTAGGTGATACGAGTACTTGCTAAGTACTAGGTGATGCTCATGTATGCTAGGTGAAGCTAGTGTGTGCTGGATGATGCTGGCATGTGTGCTAGGTGATGTTAGTGCTGGTATGTGAGCTAGGTGATGTTAGTGCTGGTATGTGTGCTAGATGTTAGTGCTGGTATGTGTGCTAGGTGATGTTAGTGCTGGTATGTGAGCTAGGTGATGTTAGTGCTGGTATGTGTGCTAGGTGATGTTAGTGCTGGTATGTGTGCTAGGTGATGTTAGTGCTGGTATGTGTGCTAGGTGATGTTAGTGCTGGTATGTGTGCTAGGTGATGTTAGTGCTGGTATGTGTGCTAGGTGATGTTAGTGCTGGTATGTGTGCTAGGTGATGTTAGTGCTGGTATGTGAGCTAGGTGATGTTAGTGCTGGTATGTGTGCTAGATGTTAGTGCTGGTATGTGTGCTAGGTGATGTTAGTGCTGGTATGTGAGCTAGGTGATGTTAGTGCTGGTATGTGTGCTAGGTGATGTTAGTGCTGGTATGTGTGCTAGGTGATGTTAGTGCTGGTATGTGTGCTAGGTGATGTTAGTGCTGGTATGTGTGCTAGGTGATGTTAGTGCTGGTATGTGTGCTAGGTGATGTTAGTGCTGGTATGTGTGCTAGGTGATGTTAGTGCTGGTATGTGTGCTAGGTGATGTTAGTGCTGGTATGTGTGCTAGGTGATGTTAGTGCTGGTATGTGAGCTAGGTGATGTTAGTGCTGGTATGTGTGCTAGGTGATGTTAGTGCTGGTATGTGTGCTAGGTGATGTTAGTGCTGGTATGTGTGCTAGGTGATGTTAGTGCTGGTATGTGTGCTAGGTGATGTTAGTGCTGGTATGTGTGCTAGGTGATGTTAGTGCTGGTATGTGTGCTAGGTGATGTTAGTGCTGGTATGTGTGCTAGGTGATGTTAGTGCTGGTATGTGTGCTAGGTGATGTTAGTGCTGGTATGTGTGCTAGGTGATGTTAGTGCTGGTATGTGTGCTAGGTGATGTTAGTGCTGGTATGTGTGCTATGTGATGTTAGTGCTGGTATGTGTGCTAGGTGATGTTAGTGCTGGTATGTGTGCTAGGTGAACTAGGTGATGTTAGTGCTGGTATGTGTGCTAGGTGATGTTAGTGCTGGTATGTGCTAGATAATGGTGTGTGATTAGCGATAATGGCGGAGGTGATGTATGCTTGGTGATAAGGTGCTAGGTCCTGATATCTGTTTGATCATGTCTTAAATGATGTGTTTGTGCTAGGTGATGCTGCTGTATGTTAGGTGATGATGTCTGCTAGATGAAGATTTTCTGTTACGTGATAGTGGTTTGTGTTGGGAGATAATAAAGGTGCTAGGTGATGCTGCTGTGCTAGGTGATGCTGCTGTGCTAGGTGATGCTGCTGTGCTAGGTGATGCTGCTGTGCTAGGTGATGCTGCTGTGCTAGGTGGCACTATTGTAGACGATACTAGAATATGTACGAGACTCATCCAATAAGGTCACAGTAAATCTCCAAGAAGATATAAACAAAGTTTGTCAGTGGGCAACGGAAAACAGTGTTTAAGGAGAATAACAATATTAACTATTCCGTTATGGAAAACTTGAGGAAATAATAACTAGAACTGAGTTTACTAGAAACTGTAGCCACACAAAAGACCGGAAAAGAAGTGTGAAGGACCTGAGAGTGTTAATGTTAGAGGATCTCACGTTCAAGGATCACTGTGTCACTATCACATCTGTGAGGATAATGATAAGGTGGATAATGAGAACCTTCAAAACAAGAGATACCAAAACAATGATTATTCTTTTTAGATCACTTGTTCTATCTAGGCTGGAATACTGCTGTGCACTAACAGCTTGAATGGTGCTGTTAGCGTAAAGGTGAAATCGCAGATCTATAGAATGTACAGAGAACCTTTACTGCACAAATGAGCTCTGTCTAAAACCTTAATTAATGGGAATGCTTGGAGCCACTAGATTTATGCTCACTGGAACGCAAGCGAGAGAGATAAAATATACATCTGAAATACAGTAGAGAATGGCCCTAAATCTGCGCATATAAATCACTCCTTACGAAAGCAAAAGATAGAGCAGGCGGTGCAACATACCCCCAGTGAAAAGTAGGGACGCCACTGGTACACTAAGAGAAATCACAGTGTCATGGGCCCAAGACTGTTCAACAGCATAAGGGGAATTACCAATAGACCCCCTCCAAGAGGGAGCTGAACAGATACCTTAAGTCAGTGCCCAATCAGCAGGGCTGTGGTTCTTACGCTGGACTACGTGCGACCTATGGTAACAGGCCTCACACAGTCCACCGTAGCCCTCTGGGTTGATCAGGGGGTCTGATCAAAAACTGGGCCCCTGGGGTGTTGACCTGCGGGACACCCTCCAGGTAGACTCTAGGTAATTGCTATGTTACGCTTGTTTGTGCTATTTGATGCTGTGTGCTAGATTCTAAGTTGTTCGTGTTTATGCGCTGTGATACGCTGGTATCGTAGGTGCTAAGTGATGACTGTATGTGGGTGCTAGATGTAGCAGGTGATAACAGTCAGTGATGATGACGTGCGCTAGACGATGAAGTTCGGTACGTGATACTAGTTTTGTGCTAGGTGATGCTGATTTGTGCTAGGTTATACTGAGTGCTGGGTAATCTTGGAGTGCTAGGTGATGCTGGAGTACTTGGGGATGCTATAGTGTGCTACGGGAATGTTGGAGTGCTAGGGGATGCTAGTCTGCTAAGGGATGCTACTGCTAGGGGATGCTAGTATGCTTTGGGGTGCTAGTGTGCTAGGGGATGCAACTGTGCTAGGGGATAATGAGATGCTAATAGATTCTAGTATGGTAGGGATGCTAGTGTGCTACGAGATGCTAATATGCTGGGAGATGCTTCAGCACTACGGGATGCTGGAGTGCTAGGGGATGCTGGAGTGTTAGGGGATGCTAGTGCGCTAATTGACGCTTGAGTGCTAGTATGCTCTTATTCCTCACTCATGATTAGAACAATACACACAATGACTGCAACAATACATACAATGACTGCAACAATACACACAATGACTGCAACAATACATACAATGACTGCAACAATACACACAATGACTGCAACAATACATACAATGACTGCAACAATACATACAATGACTGCAACAATACATACAATGACTGCAACAATACACACAATGACTGCAACAATACATACAATGACTGCAACAATACATACAATGACTGCAACAATACATACAATGACTGCAACAATACACACAATGACTGGAACAAGACACAATGACTGGAACAAGACACACAATGACTGGAACAATACACACAATGACTGCAACAATACACACAATGACTGGAACAAGACACAATGACTGGAACAAGACACAATGACTGGAACAAGACACACAATGACTGCAACAATACACACAATGACTGCAACAATACACACAATGACTGGAACAAGACACAATGACTGGAACAAGACACAATGACTGGAACAAGACACACAATGACTGGAACAAGACACAATGACTGGAACAAGACACACAATGACTGGAACAAGACACACAATGGCTGGAACAAGACACACAATGACTGGAACAAGACACACAATGGCTGGAACAAGACACACAATGGCTGGAACAAGACACACAATGACTGGAACAAGACACACAATGACTGGAACACGACACACAATAACTGGAACAAGACACACAATAACTGGAACAAGACACACAATGGCTGGAACAATACACACAATGGCTGGAACAATACACACAATGGCTGGAACAAGACACAATAACTGGAACAAGACACACAATGGCTGGAACAAGACACACAATGGCTGGAACAATACACACAATGGCTGGAACAAGACACAATAACTGGACCAAGACACACAATGGCTGGAACAAGACACACAATGGCTGGAACAAGACACACAATGGGTGGAACAAGACACAATGACTGGAACAAGACACACAATGGCTGGAACAAGACACACAATAAATGGAACAAGACACAATGGCTGGAACAAGACACACAATGGCTGGAACAAGACACACAATGGCTGGAACAAGACACACAATAAATGGAACAAGACACAATGGCTGGAACAAGACACACAATGGCTGGAACACGACACACAATGGCTGGAACAAGACACACAATGGCTGGAACAAGACACACAATGGCTGGAACAAGACACACAATGGCTGGAACAACACACAATGGCTGGAACAAGACACACAATGGCTGGAACAAGACACACAATGGCTGGAACAAGACACACAATAAATGGAACAAGACACAATGGCTGGAACAAGACACACAATGGCTGGAACACGACACACAATGGCTGGAACAAGACACAATGGCTGGAACAAGACACACAATGGCTGGAACAAGACACACAATGGCTGGAACAAGACACACAATGGCTGGAACACGACACACAATGGCTGGAACAAGACACACAGTGGCTGGAACAAGACACACAATGGCTGGAACAAGACACACAATGGCTGGAACAAGACACACAATGACTGGAACAAGACACACAATGACTGGAACAAGACACACAATGACTGGAACAAGACACACAATGACTGGAACAAGACACACAATGGCTGGAACAAGACACACAATGCCTGGAACAAGACACACAATGGCTGGAACAAGACACACAATGGCTGGAACAAGACACACAATGACTGGAACAAGACACACAATGACTGGAACACGACACACAATAACTGGAACAAGACACACAATAACTGGAACAAGACACACAATGGCTGGAACAATACACACAATGGCTGGAACAATACACACAATGGCTGGAACAAGACACAATAACTGGAACAAGACACACAATGGCTGGAACAAGACACACAATGGCTGGAACAATACACACAATGGCTGGAACAAGACACAATAACTGGAACAAGACACACAATGGCTGGAACAAGACACACAATGGCTGGAACAAGACACACAATGAGTGGAACAATACACAATGACTGGAACAAGACACACAATGGCTGGAACAAGACACACAATAAATGGAACAAGACACAATGGCTGGAACAAGACACACAATGGCTGGAACAAGACACACAATGGCTGGAACAAGACACACAATAAATGGAACAAGACACAATGGCTGGAACAAGACACACAATGGCTGGAACACGACACACAATGGCTGGAACAAGACACACAATGGCTGGAACAAGACACACAATGGCTGGAACAAGACACACAATGGCTGGAACAAGACACACAATGGCTGGAACAAGACACACAATGGCTGGAACAAGACACACAATGGCTGGAACAAGACACACAATGGCTGGAACAAGACACACAATAAATGGAACAAGACACAATGGCTGGAACAAGACACACAATGGCTGGAACACGACACACAATGGCTGGAACAAGACACACAATGGCTGGAACAAGACACACAATGGCTGGAACAAGACACACAATGGCTGGAACAAGACACACAATGGCTGGAACACGACACACAATGGCTGGAACAAGACACACAATGGCTGGAACAAGACACACAATGGCTGGAACAAGACACACAATGGCTGGAACAAGACACACAATGACTGGAACAAGACACACAATGACTGGAACACGACACACAATAACTGGAACAAGACACACAATAACTGGAACAAGACACACAATGGCTGGAACAATACACACAATGGCTGGAACAATACACACAATGGCTGGAACAAGACACAATAACTGGAACAAGACACACAATGGCTGGAACAAGACACACAATGGCTGGAACAATACACACAATGGCTGGAACAAGACACAATAACTGGAACAAGACACACAAAGGCTGGAACAAGACACACAATGGCTGGAACAAGACACACAATGGGTGGAACAAGACACAATGACTGGAACAAGACACACAATGGCTGGAACAAGACACACAATAAATGGAACAAGACACAATGGCTGGAACAAGACACACAATGGCTGGAACAAGACACACAATGGCTGGAACAAGACACACAATAAATGGAACAAGACACAATGGCTGGAACAAGACACACAATGGCTGGAACACGACACACAATGGCTGGAACAAGACACACAATGGCTGGAACAAGACACACAATGGCTGGAACAAGACACACAATGGCTGGAACAAGACACACAATGGCTGGAACAAGACACACAATGGCTGGAACAAGACACACAATGGCTGGAACAAGACACACAATAAATGGAACAAGACACAATGGCTGGAACAAGACACACAATGGCTGGAACACGACACACAATGGCTGGAACAAGACACACAATGGCTGGAACAAGACACACAATGGCTGGAACAAGACACACAATGGCTGGAACAAGACACACAATGGCTGGAACACGACACACAATGGCTGGAACAAGACACACAATGGCTGGAACAAGACACACAATGGCTGGAACAAGACACACAATGGCTGGAACAAGACACACAATGGATGGAACAAGACACACAATGGGTGGAACAAGACACAATGACTGGAACAAGACACACAATGGCTGGAACAAGACACACAATGGCTGGAACAAGACACACAATGGCTGGAACAAGACACAATGGCTGGAAAAAGCACACAATGGCTGGAACAAGACACACAATAACTGGAACAAGACACAATGGCAGGAACAAGACACACAATGACTGGAACAAGACACACAATGGCTGGAACAAGACACAATGACTGGAACAAGACACACAATGACTGGAACACAACACACAATGGCTGGAACAAGACACACAATGACTGGAACAATACACACAATGGCAGGAACAAGACACACAATGGCTGGAACAAGACACAATGGCTGGAACAAGACACAATGGCTGGAACAAGACACACAATGACTGGAACAAGACACACAATGGCAGGAACAAGACACACAATGACTGGAACAAGACACACAATGGCTGGAACAAAACACACAATGACTGGAACAAGACACACAATGGCTGGAACAACACACAATAACTGGAACAAGACACACAATAACTGGAACAAGACACACAATGGCTGGAACAAGACACACAATGGCTGGAACAAGACACACAACGGCTGGAACAAGACACACATTGGCTGGAACAAGACACACAATGGCAGGAACAAGACATACAATGGCAGGAACAAGACACACAATGGCTGGAACAAGACACACAATGGCTGGAACAAGACACACAATGGATGGAACAAGACACAATGGCTGGAACAAGACACACAATGGCTGGAACAAGACAAACAATGGCTGGAACAAGACACAAAATGGATGGAACAAGACACACAATGGATGGAACAAGACACACAAAGGCTGGAACAAGACACACAATAACTGGAGCAAGACACAATGGCTGGAACAAGACAATGGCTGGAACAAGCCACACAATGACTGGAACAAGACACACTATGGTTGGAACAAGACAATGGCTGGAACAAGACACAATGGCTGGAACAAGACACACAATGGCTGGAACAAGACACACAATGGCTGGAACAAGACAAACAATGGGTGGAACAAGACACAATGATTGGAACAAGACACAATGGCTGGAACAATACATACAATGTATTGAACAATACACACAATGGCTGGAACAAGACAAACAATGGCTGGAACAAGACACACAATAACTGGAACAAGACACACATTAACTGGAACAAGACACACAATGGTTGGAACAAGACACACAATAACTGGAACAAGACACACAATGGCTGGAACAAGACACAATGGCTGGAACAAGACACACAATGGCTGGAACAAGACAAAATGGCTGGAACAAGACACACAATGGCTGGAACAATACACAATAACTGGAACAAGACATACAATGGCTGGAACAAGACACAAAGGCTGGAACAAGATACACAATGGCTGGAACAAGACACACAATGGCTGGAACAAGACACACAATGGCTGGAACAAGACACAATGGCCGGAACAAGACACACAATGGCTGGAACAAGACAAACAATGGCTGGAACAAGACACAAAATGGATGGAACAAGACACACAATGATGGAACAAGACACACAAAGGCTGGAACAAGACACAATAACTGGAACAAGACACACAATGGCTGGAACAAGACACACAATGGCTGGAACAAGACACACAATGACTGGAACAAGACACAATGGCTGGAACAATACATACAATGTCTTGAACAATAAACAATGGCTGGAACAAGACACACAATGGCTGGAACAATACATACAATGGCTGGAACAAAATTCATAAAGGCTGGAACAATACACACAATGGATGGAACAAGACACACAATGACTGGAACAAGACACACAATGACTGGAACACGACACACAATAACTGGAACAAGACACACAATAACTGGAACAAGACACACAATGGCTGGAACAATACACAATAACTGGAACAAGACATACAATGGCTGGAACAAGACACAAAGGCTGGAACAAGATACACAATGGCTGGAACAAGACACACAATGGCTGGAACAAGACACACAATGGCTGGAACAAGACACAATGGCCGGAACAAGACACACAATGGCTGGAACAAGACAAACAATGGCTGGAACAAGACACAAAATGGATGGAACAAGACACACAATGATGGAACAAGACACACAAAGGCTGGAACAAGACACAATAACTGGAACAAGACACACAATGGCTGGAACAAGACACACAATGGCTGGAACAAGACACACAATGACTGGAACAAGACACAATGGCTGGAACAATACATACAATGTCTTGAACAATAAACAATGGCTGGAACAAGACACACAATGGCTGGAACAATACATACAATGCCTGGAACAAGACACACAATGGCTGGAACAAGACACACAATGGCTGGAACAAGACACACAATGACTGGAACAAGACACACAATGACTGGAACACGACACACAATAACTGGAACAAGACACACAATAACTGGAACAAGACACACAATGGCTGGAACAATACACACAATGGCTGGAACAATACACACAATGGCTGGAACAAGACACAATAACTGGAACAAGACACACAATGGCTGGAACAAGACACACAATGGCTGGAACAATACACACAATGGCTGGAACAAGACACAATAACTGGAACAAGACACACAATGGCTGGAACAAGACACACAATGGCTGGAACAAGACACACAATGGGTGGAACAAGACACAATGACTGGAACAAGACACACAATGGCTGGAACAAGACACACAATAAATGGAACAAGACACAATGGCTGGAACAAGACACACAATGGCTGGAACAAGACACACAATGGCTGGAACAAGACACACAATAAATGGAACAAGACACAATGGCTGGAACAAGACACACAATGGCTGGAACACGACACACAATGGCTGGAACAAGACACACAATGGCTGGAACAAGACACACAATGGCTGGAACAAGACACACAATGGCTGGAACAAGACACACAATGGCTGGAACAAGACACACAATGGCTGGAACAAGACACACAATGGCTGGAACAAGACACACAATAAATGGAACAAGACACAATGGCTGGAACAAGACACACAATGGCTGGAACACGACACACAATGGCTGGAACAAGACACACAATGGCTGGAACAAGACACACAATGGCTGGAACAAGACACACAATGGCTGGAACAAGACACACAATGGCTGGAACACGACACACAATGGCTGGAACAAGACACACAATGGCTGGAACAAGACACACAATGGCTGGAACAAGACACACAATGGCTGGAACAAGACACACAATGACTGGAACAAGACACACAATGACTGGAACACGACACACAATAACTGGAACAAGACACACAATAACTGGAACAAGACACACAATGGCTGGAACAATACACACAATGGCTGGAACAATACACACAATGGCTGGAACAAGACACAATAACTGGAACAAGACACACAATGGCTGGAACAAGACACACAATGGCTGGAACAATACACACAATGGCTGGAACAAGACACAATAACTGGAACAAGACACACAAAGGCTGGAACAAGACACACAATGGCTGGAACAAGACACACAATGGGTGGAACAAGACACAATGACTGGAACAAGACACACAATGGCTGGAACAAGACACACAATAAATGGAACAAGACACAATGGCTGGAACAAGACACACAATGGCTGGAACAAGACACACAATGGCTGGAACAAGACACACAATAAATGGAACAAGACACAATGGCTGGAACAAGACACACAATGGCTGGAACACGACACACAATGGCTGGAACAAGACACACAATGGCTGGAACAAGACACACAATGGCTGGAACAAGACACACAATGGCTGGAACAAGACACACAATGGCTGGAACAAGACACACAATGGCTGGAACAAGACACACAATGGCTGGAACAAGACACACAATAAATGGAACAAGACACAATGGCTGGAACAAGACACACAATGGCTGGAACACGACACACAATGGCTGGAACAAGACACACAATGGCTGGAACAAGACACACAATGGCTGGAACAAGACACACAATGGCTGGAACAAGACACACAATGGCTGGAACACGACACACAATGGCTGGAACAAGACACACAATGGCTGGAACAAGACACACAATGGCTGGAACAAGACACACAATGGCTGGAACAAGACACACAATGGATGGAACAAGACACACAATGGGTGGAACAAGACACAATGACTGGAACAAGACACACAATGGCTGGAACAAGACACACAATGGCTGGAACAAGACACACAATGGCTGGAACAAGACACAATGGCTGGAAAAAGCACACAATGGCTGGAACAAGACACACAATAACTGGAACAAGACACAATGGCAGGAACAAGACACACAATGACTGGAACAAGACACACAATGGCTGGAACAAGACACAATGACTGGAACAAGACACACAATGACTGGAACACAACACACAATGGCTGGAACAAGACACACAATGACTGGAACAATACACACAATGGCAGGAACAAGACACACAATGGCTGGAACAAGACACAATGGCTGGAACAAGACACAATGGCTGGAACAAGACACACAATGACTGGAACAAGACACACAATGGCAGGAACAAGACACACAATGACTGGAACAAGACACACAATGGCTGGAACAAAACACACAATGACTGGAACAAGACACACAATGGCTGGAACAAGACACACAATAACTGGAACAAGACACACAATAACTGGAACAAGACACACAATGGCTGGAACAAGACACACAATGGCTGGAACAAGACACACAACGGCTGGAACAAGACACACATTGGCTGGAACAAGACACACAATGGCAGGAACAAGACATACAATGGCAGGAACAAGACACACAATGGCTGGAACAAGACACACAATGGCTGGAACAAGACACACAATGGATGGAACAAGACACAATGGCTGGAACAAGACACACAATGGCTGGAACAAGACAAACAATGGCTGGAACAAGACACAAAATGGATGGAACAAGACACACAATGGATGGAACAAGACACACAAAGGCTGGAACAAGACACACAATAACTGGAGCAAGACACAATGGCTGGAACAAGACAATGGCTGGAACAAGCCACACAATGACTGGAACAAGACACACTATGGTTGGAACAAGACAATGGCTGGAACAAGACACAATGGCTGGAACAAGACACACAATGGCTGGAACAAGACACACAATGGCTGGAACAAGACAAACAATGGGTGGAACAAGACACAATGATTGGAACAAGACACAATGGCTGGAACAATACATACAATGTATTGAACAATACACACAATGGCTGGAACAAGACAAACAATGGCTGGAACAAGACACACAATAACTGGAACAAGACACACATTAACTGGAACAAGACACACAATGGTTGGAACAAGACACACAATAACTGGAACAAGACACACAATGGCTGGAACAAGACACAATGGCTGGAACAAGACACACAATGGCTGGAACAAGACAAAATGGCTGGAACAAGACACACAATGGCTGGAACAATACACAATAACTGGAACAAGACATACAATGGCTGGAACAAGACACAAAGGCTGGAACAAGATACACAATGGCTGGAACAAGACACACAATGGCTGGAACAAGACACACAATGGCTGGAACAAGACACAATGGCCGGAACAAGACACACAATGGCTGGAACAAGACAAACAATGGCTGGAACAAGACACAAAATGGATGGAACAAGACACACAATGATGGAACAAGACACACAAAGGCTGGAACAAGACACAATAACTGGAACAAGACACACAATGGCTGGAACAAGACACACAATGGCTGGAACAAGACACACAATGACTGGAACAAGACACAATGGCTGGAACAATACATACAATGTCTTGAACAATAAACAATGGCTGGAACAAGACACACAATGGCTGGAACAATACATACAATGGCTGGAACAAAATTCATAAAGGCTGGAACAATACACACAATGGATGGAATACACACAATGGCTGGGACAAGACACACAATGGCAGGAAAAATACACACAATGGCTGGAACAAAATTCATAAAGGCTGGAACAATACACACAATGGCTGGAACAATACACATAAAGGCTGGAACAACACACAATAGCTGGAACAATGCACATAGAGGCTGGACCAATACACACAAATGCTGGAACGAAGACACACAATAGCTGGAAGACACAATGGATGGAACAATACACACAATGGCTGGAACAAGACACAATGGCTGGAACAATACATACAATGTCTTGAACAATACATGCAATGTCTGGAACAATACACACAATAGCTGGAACAATAAACACAATTGCTGGAACAATACACATAATGACTGGAGCAATATTCACGATGGCTGGAACAATACACAATTCCTGGAACAATACACACAATGGCTGGAACAATACACACAATTGCTGGAACAATACACACAAAGGCCGGAATAATACACACAATTGCTGGAACATTACTAAAAATGGCTGGAACAATACACAATGGCTGGAACAATACACAATGGCTGGAACAATACACATAATGAATGGAATACACAAAATGGCTGGAACAATACTAACAATGGCTGGAACAATACTAACAATGGCTGGAACAATACTAACAATGCCTGGAACAATACTAACAATGGCTGGAATAATATATACAATGACTGGAACAATACACACAATGGCTGGAACAATACACAATGGCTGGAACAATGCACAATGGCTGGAACAATACACAAAATGACTGGAATAATACACAATGGTTGGAACAATGCACAATGGCTGGAACAATACACAATGGCTGGAACAATACACAATGACTGGAACAATACGCACAATGGCTGGAACAATACACACAATGGCTGGAACAATACATACAATGGCTGGAACAATACTAACAATGACTGGAACAATACACACAATGGCTGGAACAATACACACAATGGCTGGAACAATGAACACAATGGCTGGAACAATACACACAATGGCTGGAACAATACACACAATGGCTGGAACAATACATACAATGGCTTGAACAATACACACAATGGCTGGAATACACACAATGGCTGGAACAATGAACACAATGGCTGGAACAATACACAATGGCTGGAACAATACAATGGCTGGAACAATACACACAATGGCAGGAACAATACACACAATGGCTGGAACAATACACACAATGGCTGGAACAATACACACAACGGCTGGAACAATACACACAATGGCTGGAACAATACACACAATGGCTGGAACAATACACACAATGGCTGGAACAATGAACACAATGGCTGGAACAATACACAATGGCTGGAACAATACACACAATGGCTGGAACAATACACACAATGGCAGGAACAATACACACAATGGCTGGAACAATACACACAATGGCTGGAACAATACACACAACGGCTGGAACAATACACACAATGGCTGGAACAATACACACAATGGCTGGAACAATGAACACAATGGCTGGAACAATACACAATGGCTGGAACAATACACACAATGGCTGGAACAATACACACAATGGCAGGAACAATACACACAATGGCTGGAACAATACACACAATGGCTGGAACAATACACACAACGGCTGGAACAATACACACAATGGCTGGAACAATACACGCAAAGGCTGGAACAATACACAAAATGGGTGGAACAATACACACAATGGCTGGAACAATGCACGCAATGGCTGGAGCAATACACACAATGGCTGGAACAATACACACTGGCTGGAACAATACACACAATGGCTGGAACAATACACACAATGGCTGGAACAATACACACAATGGCTGGAACAATACACACAATGGCTGGAACAATACACACAATGGCTGGAACAATACACACAATAACAGGAACAATACACACAATGGCTGGAACAAGGCACACAATGGATGGAACAAGACACACAATGCTGGAACAAGACACACAATGGCTGGAACAAGACACACAATGGCTGGAACAATACACACAATGAATGGAACAAGACACAATAACTGGAACAAGACACACAATGGCTGGGACAATACGCATAAATGCTGGGACAATACACATAAACGCTGGAACAATACACACAATGGCTGGAACAACACACAGTGGCAGGAACAAGACACACAGTGGCTGGAACAATACACACAATGGCTGGAACAATATACATAAAGGCTGGAACAACACACAATAGCTGGAACAATGCACATAGAGGCCGGAAAAATAAACACAATGGCTGGAACAACACACATAAATGCTGGAACGAAGACACACAATGGCTGGAATACACACAATGGCTTGAACAAGACACAATAGCTGGAACAATACATACAATGTCTTGAACAATACACACAATAACTGGAACAATACACACAAGGGCTGGAACAATAATCTCAATTGCTGGAATAATTCACATAATGACTGGAGCAATATTCAGAATGGCTGGAACAATACACAATGGCTGGAACAATACTAACAATGGCTGCTACAATACACACAATTGCTGGAACAATACACACAAAGGCTGGAACAATACACACAATTGCTGGAACAATTCACACAATGGCTGGAACAATACTTACAATGACTGGAACAATACACACAATGGCTGAAACATTACTAACAATGGCTGGAACAATACACAATGGCTGGAACAATACACAAAATTGCTGGAACAATACACAATGGCTGGAACAATACACAATGGCTGGAACAATATACACAATGACTGAAACAATACACACAATGGCTGGAATACACAATGGATGGAACAATGCACAATGGCTGGAACAATACATACAATGACTGGAACAATACACACAAAGGCTGTAACAATACACACAATGGCTGGAACAATACACACAATGACTGGAACAATACACACAATGACTGGAACAATATACACAATGGCTGTAACAATACACACAATGGCTGGAACAATACACACAATGGCTGGAACAATACTAACAATGAATGGAATATACACATTGGCTGGAACAATACACACAAATGCTGGAACGAAGACACACAATAGCTGGAAGACACAATGGATGGAACAATACACACAATGGCTGGAACAAGACACAATGGCTGGAACAATACACACAATGGCTGGAACAATACACACAATGGCTGGAACAATACACACAATGGCTGGAACAATACACACAATGGTTGGAACAATGCACAATGGCTGGAACAATACACAATGGCTGGAACAATACACACAATGACTGGAACAATATACACAATGGCTGGAACAATACACACAAATGCTGGAACGAAGACACACAATAGCTGGAAGACACAATGGATGGAACAATACACACAATGGCTGGAACAAGACACAATGGATGGAACAATACATACAATGTCTTGAACAATACACGCAATGGCTGGAACAATACACATAATGACTGGAAAAATACACACAATGGCTGGAACAATACACACAATTGCTGGAACAATACACACAATGGCTGGAACAATACTAACAATGACTGGAACAATACTAACAATGGCTGGAATAATATACACAATGACTGGAACAATACACACAATGGCTGGAACAATACACAATGGCTGGAACAATGCACAATGGCTGGAACAATACACACAATGACTGGAATACACACAATGGCTGGAACAATACACACAATGGCTTTAACAATACACATAACAGCTGGAACAATACACAATGACTGGAATACACACAATGGCTGGAACAATACACAATGGTTGGAACAATGCACAATGGCTATAACAATACACAATGGCTGGAACAATACACAATGACTGGAACAATACGCACAATGGCTGGAACAATACACACAATGGCTGGAACAATACATACAATGGCTGGAACAATACTAACAATGACTGCAACAATACACACAATGGCTGGAACAATACACACAATGGCTGGAACAATGAACACAATGGCTGGACCAATACAAAATGGCTGAAACAATACACATAATGGCTGGAACAATACACACAATGGCAGGAATACACACAATGGCTGGAACAATACACACAATGGCTGGAACAATACACACAACGGCTGGAACAATACACACAATGGCTGGAACAATACACACAAAGGCTGGAACAATACACACAATGGGTGGAACAATACACACAATGGCTGGAACAATGCACACTGGCTGGAGCAATACACACAATGGCTGGAACAATACACACAATGGCTGGAACAATACACACAATGGCTGGAACAATACACACAATGGCTGGAACAATACACACAATGGCTGGAACAATGAACACAATGGCTGGAACAATACACAATGGCTGGAACAATACAAACAATGGCTGGAACAATACACACAATGGCAGGAACAATACACACAGTGGCTGGAACAATACACACAATGGCTGGAACAATACACACAACGGCTGGAACAATACACACAATGGCTGGAACAATACACACAATGGCTGGAACAATACACACAATGGCTGGAACAATGAACACAATGGCTGGAACAATACACAATGGCTGGAACAATACACACAATGGCTGGAACAATACACACAATGGCTGGAACAATACACACAATGGCTGGAACAATACACACAATGGCTGGAACAATACACACAACGGCTGGAACAATACACACAATGGCTGGAACAATACACACAATGGCTGGAACAATGAACACAATGGCTGGAACAATACACAATGGCTGGAACAATACACACAATGGCTGGAACAATACACACAATGGCAGGAACAATACACACAATGGCTGGAACAATACACACAATGGCTGGAACAATACACACAACGGCTGGAACAATACACACAATGGCTGGAACAATACACGCAAAGGCTGGAACAATACACAAAATGGGTGGAACAATACACACAATGGCTGGAACAATGCACGCAATGGCTGGAGCAATACATACAATGGCTTGAACAATACACACAATGGCTGGAACAATACACACAATGGCTGGAACAATGAACACAATGGCTGGAACAATACACAATGGCTGGAACAATACAATGGCTGGAACAATACACACAATAGCAGGAACAATACACACAATGGCTGGAACAATACACACAATGGCTGGAACAATACACACAACGGCTGGAACAATACACACAATGGCTGGAACAATACACACAATGGCTGGAACAATACACACAATGGCTGGAACAATGAACACAATGGCTGGAACAATACACAATGGCTGGAACAATACACACAATGGCTGGAACAATACACACAATGGCAGGAACAATACACACAATGGCTGGAACAATACACACAATGGCTGGAACAATACACACAACGGCTGGAACAATACACACAATGGCTGGAACAATACACACAATGGCTGGAACAATGAACACAATGGCTGGAACAATACACAATGGCTGGAACAATACACACAATGGCTGGAACAATACACACAATGGCAGGAACAATACACACAATGGCTGGAACAATACACACAATGGCTGGAACAATACACACAACGGCTGGAACAATACACACAATGGCTGGAACAATACACGCAAAGGCTGGAACAATACACAAAATGGGTGGAACAATACACACAATGGCTGGAACAATGCACGCAATGGCTGGAGCAATACACACAATGGCTGGAACAATACACACTGGCTGGAACAATACACACAATGGCTGGAACAATACACACAATGGCTGGAACAATACACACAATGGCTGGAACAATACACACAATAGCTGGAACAATACACACAATGGCTGGAACAATACACACAATGACAGGAACAATACACACAATGGCTGGAACAAGGCACACAATGGATGGAACAAGACACACAATGCTGGAACAAGACACACAATGGCTGGAACAAGACACACAATGGCTGGAACAATACACACAATGAATGGAACAAGACACAATGACTGGAACAAGACACACAATGGCTGGGACAATACGCATAAATGCTGGGACAATACACATAAACGCTGGAACAATACACACAATGGCTGGAACAACACACAATGGCAGGAACAAGACACACAGTGGCTGGAACAATACACACAATGGCTGGAACAATATACATAAAGGCTGGAACAATGCACACAATGGCTGGAACAATACACATAAAGGCTGGAACAACACACAATAGCTGGAACAATGCACATAGAGGCCGGAAAAATAAACACAATGGCTGGAACAACACACATAAATGCTGGAACGAAGACACACAATGGCTGGAATACACACAATGGCTTGAACAAGACACAATAGCTGGAACAATACATACAATGTGTTGAACAATACACACAATAACTGGAACAATACAGACAAGGGCTGGAACAATAATCTCAATTGCTGGAACAATTCACATAATGACTGGAGCAATATTCACAATGGCTGGAACAATACACAATGGCTGGAACAATACTAACAATGGCTGCTACAATACACACAATTGCTGGAACAATACACACAAAGGCTGGAACAATACACACAATTGCTGGAACAATTCACACAATGGCTGGAACAATACTTACAATGACTGGAACAATACACACAATGGCTGAAACATTACTAACAATGGCTGGAACAATACACAATGGCTGGAACAATACACAAAATTGCTGGAACAATACACAATGACTGGAATACACAAAATGGCTGGAACAATAATAACAATGGCTGGAACAATACACAATGGCTGGAACAATATACACAATGACTGAAACAATACACACAATGGCTGGAATACACAATGGATGGAACAATGCACAATGGCTGGAACAATACATACAATGACTGGAACAATACACACAATGGCTGTAACAATACACACAATGGCTGGAACAATACACACAATGACTGGAACAATACACACAATGACTGGAACAATATACACAATGGCTGTAACAATACACACAATGGCTGGAACAATACACACAATGGCTGGAACAATACTAACAATGAATGGAATATACACAATGGCTGGAACAATACACACAAATGCTGGAACGAAGACACACAATAGCTGGAAGACACAATGGATGGAACAATACACACAATGGCTGGAACAAGACACAATGGCTGGAACAATACACACAATGGCTGGAACAATACACACAATGGCTGGAACAATACACACAATGGCTGGAACAATACACACAATGGTTGGAACAATGCACAATGGCTGGAACAATACACAATGGCTGGAACAATACACACAATGACTGGAACAATATACACAATGGCTGGAACAATACACACAAATGCTGGAACGAAGACACACAATAGCTGGAAGATACAATGGATGGAACAAGACACAATGGCTGGAACAATACATACAATGTCTTGAACAATACACGCAATGGTTGGAACAATACACATAATGACTGGAACAATACACACAATGGCTGGAACAATACACACAATTGCTGGAACAATACACACAATGGCTGGAACAATACTAACAATGAC
Organism: Cherax quadricarinatus; assembly: GCF_038502225.1. NCBI lineage: Eukaryota > Metazoa > Arthropoda > Malacostraca > Decapoda > Parastacidae > Cherax > Cherax quadricarinatus. The sequence goes on from NC_091390.1 coordinate 6,030,090, forward strand.
TGGAACAATACTAACAATGGCTGGAATAATATACACAATGACTGGAACAATACACACAATGGCTGGAACAATACACAATGGCTGGAACAATGCACAATGGCTGGAACAATACACACAATGACTGGAATACACACAATGGCTGGAACAATACACACAATGGCTTTAACAATACACATAACAGCTGGAACAATACACAATGACTGGAATACACACAATGGCTGGAACAATACACAATGGTTGGAACAATGCACAATGGCTGGAACAATACACAATGGCTGGAACAATACACAATGACTGGAACAATACGCACAATGGCTGGAACAATACACACAATGGCTGGAACAATACATACAATGGCTGGAACAATACTAACAATGACTGCAACAATACACACAATGGCTGGAACAATACACACAATGGCTGGAACAATGAACACAATGGCTGGACCAATACACAATGGCTGAAACAATACACACAATGGCTGGAACAATACACACAATGGCAGGAATACACACAATGGCTGGAACAATACACACAATGGCTGGAACAATACACACAACGGCTGGAACAATACACACAATGGCTGGAACAATACACACAAAGGCTGGAACAATACACACAATGGGTGGAACAATACACACAATGGCTGGAACAATGCACACTGGCTGGAGCAATACACACAATGGCTGGAACAATACACACTGGCTGGAACAATACACACAATGGCTGGAACAATACACACAATGGCTGGAACAATACACACAATGGCTGGAACAATACACACAATGGCTGGAACAATACACACAATGGCTGGAACAATGAACACAATGGCTGGAACAATACACAATGGCTGGAACAATACAAACAATGGCTGGAACAATACACACAATGGCAGGAACAATACACACAGTGGCTGGAACAATACACACAATGGCTGGAACAATACACACAACGGCTGGAACAATACACACAATGGCTGGAACAATACACACAATGGCAGGAACAATACACACAATGGCTGGAACAATGAACACAATGGCTGGAACAATACACAATGGCTGGAACAATACACACAATGGCTGGAACAATACACACAATGGCAGGAACAATACACACAATGGCTGGAACAATACACACAATGGCTGGAACAATACACACAATGGCTGGAACAATACACACAACGGCTGGAACAATACACACAATGGCTGGAACAATACACACAATGGCTGGAACAATGAACACAATGGCTGGAACAATACACAATGGCTGGAACAATACACACAATGGCTGGAACAATACACACAATGGCAGGAACAATACACACAATGGCTGGAACAATACACACAATGGCTGGAACAATACACACAACGGCTGGAACAATACACACAATGGCTGGAACAATACACGCAAAGGCTGGAACAATACACAAAATGGGTGGAACAATACACACAATGGCTGGAACAATGCACGCAATGGCTGGAGCAATACACACAATGGCTGGAACAATACACACTGGCTGGAACAATACACACAATGGCTGGAACAATACACACAATGGCTGGAACAATACACACAATGGCTGGAACAATACACACAATGGCTGGAACAATACACACAATGACAGGAACAATACACACAATGTCTGGAACAAGGCACACAATGGATGGAACAAGACACACAATGCTGGAACAAGACACACAATATCTGGAACAAGACACACAATGGCTGGAACAATACACACAATGAATGGAACAAGACACAATGACTGGAACAAGACACACAATAGCTGGGACAATACGCACCGTTGCTGGGACAATACACATAAACGCTGGAACATTACACACAATGGCTGGAACAACACACAATGGCAGGAACAAGACACACAGTGGCTGGAACAATACACACGATGGCTGGAACAATATACATAAAGGCTGGAACAATGCACACAATGGCTGAAACAATACACATAAAGGCTGGAACAACACACAATAGCTGGAACAATGCACATAGAGGCCGGAAAAATAAACACAATGGCTGGAACAACACACATAAATGCTGGAACGAAGACACACAATGGCTGGAATACACACAATGGCTTGAACAAGACACAATAGCTGGAACAATACATACAATGTCTTGAACAATACACACAATAACTGGAACAATACACACAAGGGCTGGAACAATAATCACAATTGCTGGAACAATTCACATAATGAGTGGAGCAATATTCACAATGGCTGGAACAATACACAATGGCTGGAACAATACTAACAATGGCTGCTACAATACACACAATTGCTGGAACAATACACACAAAGGCTGGAACAATACACACAATTGCTGGAATAATTCACACAATGGCTGGAACAATACTTACAATGACTGGAACAATACACACAATGGCTGAAACATTACTAACAATGGCTGGAACAATACACAATGGCTGGAACAATACACAAAATTGCTGGAACAATACACAATGACTGGAATACACAAAATGGCTGGAACAATAATAACAATGGCTGGAACAATACACAATGGCTGGAACAATATACACAATGACTGGAACAATACACACAATGGCTGGAATACACAATGGATGGAACAATGCACAATGGCTGGAACAATACATACAATGATTGGAACAATACACACAATGGCTGTAACAATACACACAATGGCTTGAACAATACACACAATGACTGGAACAATACACACAATGACTGGAACAATACACACAATGGCTGTAACAATACACACAATGGCTGGAACAATACACACAATGGTTGGAACAATGCACAATGGCTGGAACAATACACACAATGGTTGGAAGAATGCACAATGGCTGGAACAATACACACAATGGCTGGAACAATACACACAAAGGCTGGAACAATACACACAATGGCTGGAACAATACACACAATGGTTGGAACAATGCACAATGGCTGGAACAATACACAATGGCTGGAACAATACACACAATGACTGGTACAATACGCACAATGGCTGGAACAAAACACACAATGGCTGGAACAATACACACAATGACTGGAACAATACGCACAATGGCTGGAACAATACACACAATGGCTGGAACAATACATACAATGGCTGGAACAATACTAACAATGAATGGAATATACACAATGGCTGGAACAATACACACAAATGCTGGAACGAAGACACACAATAGCTGGAAGACACAATGGATGGAACAATACACACAATGGCTGGAACAAGACACAATGGCTGGAACAATACATACAATGTCTTGAACAATACACGCAATGGCTGGAACAATACACATAATGACTGGAACAATACACACAATGGCTGGAACAATACACACAATTGCTGGAACAATACACACAATGGCTGGAACAATACTAACAATGACTGGAACAATACTAACAATGGCTGGAATAATATACACAATGACTGGAACAATACACACAATGGCTGGAACAATACACAATGGCTGGAACAATGCACAGTGGCTGGAACAATACACACAATGACTGGAATACACACAATGGCTGGAACAATACACACAATGGCTTTAACAATACACATAACAGCTGGAACAATACACACAATGACTGGAACAATACACAATGGCTGGAACAATACACAATGGTTGGAACAATGCACAATGGCTGGAACAATACACAATGGCTGGAACAATACACAATGACTGGAACAATACGCACAATGGCTGGAACAATACACACAATGGCTGGAACAATACATACAATGGCTGGAACAATACTAACAATGACTGCAACAATACACACAATGGCTGGAACAATACACACAATGGCTGGAACAATGAACACAATGGCTGGAACAATACACAATGGCTGGAACAATACATACAATGGCTGGAACAATACACACAATGGCAGGAATACACACAATGGCTGGAACAATACACACAATGGCTGGAACAATACACACAATGGCTGGAACAATACACACAATGGCTGGAACAATACACACAAAGGCTGGAACAATACACACAATGGGTGGAACAATACACACAATGGCTGGAACAATGCACACTGGCTGGAACAATACACACAATGGCTGGAACAATACACACTGGCTGGAACAATACACACAATGGCTGGAACAATACACACAATGGCTGGAACAATACACACAATGGGTGGAACAATACACACAATGGCTGGAACAATACACACAATGGCTGGAACAATGAACACAATGGCTGGAACAATACACAATGGCTGGAACAATACAAACAATGGCTGGAACAATACACACAATGGCAGGAACAATACACACAGTCGCTGGAACAATACACACAATGGCTGGAACAATACACACAACGGCTGGAACAATACACACAATGGCTGGAACAATACACACAATGGCTGAAACAATACACACAATGGCTGGAACAATGAACACAATGGCTGAAACAATACACAATGGCTGGAACAATACACACAATGGCTGGAACAATACACACAATGGCAGGAACAATACACACAATGGCTGGAACAATACACACAATGGCTGGAACAATACACACAACGGCTGGAACAATACACACAATGGCTGGAACAATACACACAATGGCTGGAACAATGAACACAATGGCTGGAACAATACACAATGGCTGGAACAATACACACAATGTCTGGAACAATACACACAATGGCAGGAACAATACACACAATGGCTGGAACAATACACACAATGGCTGGAACAATACACACAACGGCTGGAACAATACACACAATGGCTGGAACAATACACGCAAAGACTGGAACAATACACAAAATGGGTGGAACAATACACACAATGGCTGGAACAATGCACGCAATGGCTGGAGCAATACACACAATGGCTGGAACAATACACACTGGCTGGAACAATACACACAATGGCTGGAACAATACACACAATGGCTGGAACAATACACACAATGGCTGGAACAATACACACAATGGCTGGAACAATACACACAATGGCTGGAACAATACACACAATGACAGGAACAATACACACAATGGCTGGAACAAGGCACACAATGGATGGAACAAGACACACAATGCTGGAACAAGACACACAATGGCTGGAACAAGACACACAATGGCTGGAACAATACACACAATGAATGGAACAAGACACAATGACTGGAACAAGACACACAATAGCTGGGACAATACGCACCGTTGCTGGGACAATACACATAAACGCTGGAACAATACACACATTGGCTGGAACAACACAATGGCAGGAACAAGACACACAGTGGCTGGAACAATACACACGATGGCTGGAACAATATACATAAAGGCTGGAACAATGCACACAATGGCTGGAACAATACACATAAAGGCTGGAACAACACACAATAGCTGGAACAATGCACATAGAGGCCGGAAAAATAAACACAATGGCTGGAACAACACACATAAATGCTGGAACGAAGACACACAATGGCTGGATTACACACAATGGCTTGAACAAGACACAATAGCTGGAACAATACATACAATGTCTTGAACAATACACACAATAACTGGAACAATACACACAAGGGCTGGAACAATAATCACAATTGCTGGAACAATTCACATAATGACTGGAGCAATATTCACAATGGCTGGAACAATACACAATGGCTGGAACAATACTAACAATGGCTGGAACAATACACACAATTGCTGGAACAATTCACACAATGGCTGGAACAATACTTACAATGACTGGAACAATACACACAATGGCTGAAACATTACTAACAATGGCTGGAACAATACACAATGGCTGGAACAATACACAAAATTGCTGGAACAATACACAATGACTGGAATACACAAAATGGCTGGAACAATAATAACAATGGCTGGAACAATACACAATGGCTGGAACAATATACACAATGACTGGAACAATACACACAATGGCTGGAATACACAATGGATGGAACAATGCACAATGGCTGGAACAAAACATACAATGATTGGAACAATACACACAATGGCTGTAACAATACACACAATGGCTGGAACAATACACACAATGACTGGAACAATACACACAATGACTGGAACAATACACACAATGGCTGTAACAATACACACAATGGCTGGAACAATACACACAATGGTTGGAACAATGCACAATGGCTGGAACAATACACACAATGGTTGGAAGAATGCACAATGGCTGGAACAATACACACAATGGCTGGAACAATACACACAAAGGCTGGAACAATACACACAATGGCTGGAACAATACACACAATGGTTGGAACAATGCACAATGGCTGGAACAATACACAATGGCTGGAACAATACACACAATGACTGGAACAATACGCACAATGGCTGGAACAAAACACACAATGGCTGGAACAATACACACAATGACTGGAACAATACGCACAATGGCTGGAACAATACACACAATGGCTGGAACAATACATACAATGGCTGGAACAATACTAACAATGAATGGAATATACACAATGGCTGGAACAATACACACAAATGCTGGAACGAAGACACACAATAGCTGGAAGACACAATGGATGGAACAATACACACAATGGCTGGAACAAGACACAATGGCTGGAACAATACATACAATGTCTTGAACAATACACGCAATGGCTGGAACAATACACATAATGACTGGAACAATACACACAATGGCTGGAACAATACACACAATTGCTGGAACAATACACACAATGGCTGGAACAATACTAACAATGACTGGAACAATACTAACAATGGCTGGAATAATATACACAATGACTGGAACAATACACACAATGGCTGGAACAATACACAATGGCTGGAACAATGCACAATGGCTGGAACAATACACACAATGACTGGAATACACACAATGGCTGGAACAATACACACATTGGCTTTAACAATACACATAACAGCTGGAACAATACACACAATGACTGGAACAATACACACAATGGCTGGAACAATACACAATGGTTGGAACAATGCACAATGGCTGGAACAATACACAATGGCTGGAACAATACACAATGACTGGAACAATACGCACAATGGCTGGAGCAATACACACAATGGCTGGAACAATACATACAATGGCTGGAACAATACTAACAATGACTGCAACAATACACACAATGGCTGGAACAATACACACAATGGCTGGAACAATGAACACAATGGCTGGAACAATACACAATGGCTGGAACAATACACACAATGGCTGGAACAATACACACAATGGCAGGAATACACACAATGGCTGGAACAATACACACAATGGCTGGAACAATACACACAACGGCTGGAACAATACACACAATGGCTGGAACAATACACACAAAGGCTGGAACAATACACACAATGGGTGGAACAATACACACAATGGCTGGAACAATGCACACTGGCTGGAACAATACACACAATGGCTGGAACAATACACACTGGCTGGAACAATACACACAATGGCTGGAACAATACACACAATGGCTGGAACAATACACACAATGGCTGGAACAATACACACAATGGCTGGAACAATACACACAATGGGTGGAACAATACACACAATGACAGGAACAATACACACAATGGTTGGAACAAGACACACAATGGATGGAACAAGACACACAATGCTGGAACAAGACACACAATGGCTGGAACAAGACACACAATGGCTGGAACAATGCACACAATGAATGGAACAAGACACAATGACTGGAACAAGACACACAATGGCTGGGACAATACGCACAAATGCTGGGACAATACACATAAACGCTGGAACAATACACACAATTGCTGGAACAACACACAATGGCAGGAACAAGACACACAGTGGCTGGAACAATACACACAATGGCTGGAACAATATACATAAAGGCTGGAACAATGCACACAATGGCTGGAACAATACACATAAAGGCTGGAACAACACACAATAGCTGGAACAATGCACATAGAGGCCGGAACAATACACACAATGGCTGGAACAACACACATAAATGCTGGAACGAAGACACACAATGGCTGGAATACACACAATGGCTTGAACAAGACACAATAGCTGGAACAATACATACAATGTCTTGAACAATACACACAATAACTGGAACAATACACACAAGGGCTGGAACAATAATCACAATTGCTGGAACAATTCACATAATGACTGGAGCAATATTCACAATGGCTGGAACAATACACATAATGACTGGAGCAATATACACAATGGCTGGAACAATACACAATGGCTGGAACAATACTAACAATGGCTGCTACAATACACACAATGACTGGAACAATACACACAATGGCTGGAACAATACACACAATTGCTGGAACAATACACACAAAGGCTGGAACAATACACACAATTGCTGGAACAATTCACACAATGACTCAAGAAATCGTAATGACACGATTGCAAACAAACCATACCCCCGGCCGGGATTGAACCCGCGGTCATAGAGTCTCAAAACTCCAGCCCGTCGCGTTAGCCACTAGACCAGCTAGCCACAATAAGATTCATCCAACTAGGTATATTTCTACACCATAGGAAGGTTAGCACATTTGTGGTCACAGAGGTGCCTGTGCTAACTTTCCTATGGTGTAGAAATATACCTAGTTGGATGAATCTTATTGTGGCTAGCTTGTCTAGTGGCTAACGCGACGGTCTGTAGTTTTGAGACTCTATGACCGCGGGTTCAATCCCGGCCGGGGGTATGGTTTAATTCACACAATGGCTGGAACAATACTTACAATGACTGGAACAATACACACAATGGCTGAAACATTACTAACAATGGCTGGAACAATACACAATGGCTGGAACAATACACACAATTGCTGGAACAATACACAATGACTGGAATACACAAAATGGCTGGAACAAAATTAACAATGACTGGAACAATACACAATGGCTGGAACAATATACACAATGACTGGAACAATACACACAATGGCTGGAATACACAATGGATGGAACAATGCACAATGGCTGGAACAATACACACAATGACTGGAACAATACACACAATGGCTGGAACAATACACACAATGGCTGTAACAATACACACAATGGCGGGAACAATACACACAATAGCTGGAACAATACACACAATGACTGGAACAATACACACAATGGCTGGAACAATACACAATGGTTGGAACAATGCACAATGGCTGGAACAATACACAATGGCTGGAACAATACACACAATGACTGGAACAATACGCACAATGGCTGGAACAATACACACAATGGCTGGAACAATACATTCAATGGCTGGAACAATACTAACAATGAATGGAATACACACAATGGCTGGAACAATGAACACAATGACTGGAACAATACACAATGGCAGGAACAATACACGCAATGGTTGGAACAACACACACAATGGCTGGAACAATACACACAATGGCTGGAACAATACACACAATAGCTGGAACAATACACACAATGACTGGAACAATACACACAATGGCTGGAACAATACACACAATGGCTGGAACAATACACACAACGGCTGGAACAATACACAATGGCTGGAACAATACACACAATTGCTGGAACAATACACACAAAGGCTGGAACAATACACACAATGGGTGGAACAATACACAAAATGGCTAGAACAATACACACAATGGCTGGAACAATACACACAATGGCAGGAACAATACACACAATGGCTGGAACACACACAATGGCTGGAACAATACACAATGGGTGGAACAATACACAATGGGTGGAACAATACACACAATGGGTGGAACAATACACACAATGGCTGGAACAATACACACAATGGCTGGAACACACACAATCGCTGGAACAATACACAATGGGTGGAACAATACACAATGGGTGGAACAATACACACAATGGGTGGAACAATACACACAATGGGTGGAACAATACACACAATGGGTGGAACAATACACACTGGCTGGAAGAAGACACACTGGCTGGAACAAGACACACAATGGCTGTAACAAGACACACATTGGCTGGAACAAGACTCACAATGGCTGGAACAAGACACACAAGGGCTGGAACAATACACACAAGGACTGGAACAAGACACACAATGACTGGAACAAGACACAATGGCTGGAACAAGACACACAATGGCTGGAACAAGACACACAGTGACTGCAACAATACATGCAATGGCTGGAACAAGACACAATGGCTGGAACAAGACACACAGTGGCTGGAACAAGACACACAATGGCTGGAACAAGACACAATTGCTGGAACAAGACACACAATGGCTGGAACAAGACACACAATGTCTGGAACAAGACACGCAATGGCTGGAACAAGACACACTGGCTGGAACAAGTCACAATGACTGGAACAAGACACGCAATGGCTGGAACAAGACACACTGGCTGTAACAAGACACAATGGTTGGAACAAGACACAATGGTTGGAACAAGACACAATGGTTGGAACAAGACACAATGGCTGGAACAAGACACAATGGTTGGAACAAGACACAATGGTTGGAACAAGACACAATGGCTGGAACATGACACACAATGGCTGGAACAATACACACAATGACTGCAACAATACACACAGTAGGTGGAACAAGACACACAATGGCTGGAACAAGAGACATAAAGCCTGGAACAATACACACAATGACTGCAACAATACACACAATAGGAGGAACAAGACACACAATGGCTGGAACAAGACACACAATGAATGGAACAAGACACACAATGGCTGGAACAAGACACACAATGGGTGGAACAAGACAATGACTGGAAGAAGACACACAATGGCTGGAGCACGGCACACAATGGCTGGAACAATACACACAATGGCTGGAACAAGACACACAAATGCTGGAACAAGACACACAATGGCTGGAACAAGACACACAATGACTGGAACAAGACACACAAAGGCTGGAACAAGACACACAATGGCTGGAACAAGACACACAGTGAGTGGAACAATACACACAATAAACCATACCCCTGGCCGGGATTGAACCCGAGGTCATAGAGTCTCAAAACTCCAGCCCGTCAATACACACAATGACTGCAACAATACACACAATGGGTGGAACAAGACACAATGGCTGGAACAAGACACACAATGGCTGGAACAAGACACAATGGCTGGAACATGACACACAATCCCTGGAACAAGACACACAATGGCTGGAACAAGACACACAATGGCTGGAACTAGCCACACAATGGCTGGAACAAGACACACAATGACTGGAACAAGACACACAGTGGGTGGAACAATATACACAATGACTGCAACAATACACACAATGGGTGGAACAAGACACAATGGCTGGAACAACACATAATGCCTGGAAGAAGACACACAATGGCTGGAACAAGACACAATGGCTGGAACAAGACACAATGGGTGGAACAAGACACAATAACTGGAACAAGACACAGTGGCTGGAACAAGACACACAATGGCTGGAAGAAGACAAACAATGGCTGGAACAAGACACAATGGCTGGAACAAGACAATTACTGGAACAAGACACACAATGGCTGGAACAAGACACACAACGGCTGGAACAAGACAATAACTGGAACAAGACACACAATGGCTGGAACAAGACACACAATGGCTGGAACAAGACACACAATGGCTGGAACAAGACACACAATGACTGGAACAAGACACGCAATGGCTGGAACAAGACACAATGGCTGGAACAAGACACAATGGCTGGAACAAGACACACAATGGCTGGAACAAGACACACAATTGCTGGAACAAGACACACAATGGCTGGAACAAGACACACAATGGCTGGAACAAGACACACAATGTCTGGAACAAGACACGCAATGGCTGGAACAAGACACACTGGCTGGAACAAGACACAATGACTGGAACAAGACACGCAATGGCTGGAACAAGACACACTGGCTGTAACAAGACACAATGGCTGGAACAAGACACACAATGGCTGGAACAATACACACAATGGCTGGAACAATACGCACAAATCCTGGAACAATACACATAAAGGCTGGAACAATACACACAATGGCTGGAACTACACACAATAGCTGGAACAAGACACACAGAGGCTGGAACAATACACACAATGGCTGGAACAATATACATAAAGGCTGGAACAATACACACAATGGCTGGAACAAGACACACAATGGCTGGAAGACACACAATGGCTGGAACAATACACATAAACCTGGAACAAGACACACAATGGCTGGAACAATACAGTGTCTTGAACAATACACACAATGGCTGGAACAATAAACACAATTGCTGGAACAATACACACAATGACTGGAATAATACACACAATGGCTGGAACAATACACACAATGGCTGGAACAATACACACAATGGCTGGAACAATACACACAATGGCTGGAACAATACACAATGGCTGGAACAGTACACACAGTGACTGGAACAATACACACAATGGCTGGAACAATACATACAATGACTGGAACAATACACAATGGCTGGAACAATACACAATAGCTGGAACAATGCACAATTGCTGGAACAATACACACAATGGCTGGAACAATACACACAAAGGCTGGAACAATACACACAGTGGCTGGAGCAATGAACACAATGGCTGGAACAATACACACAATGGCTGGAACAATGAACACAATGGCTGGAACAATGAACACAATGGCTGGAACAATACACAATAACCAGCTAGTAGGAGACAAAGTTCTCACTAAGTATCGGTCCGACTACTTGTACCATTAAAGTTTCCAAGTCGGACCGAAACGTTTTCAGAAGTTTTAGTCTCAAATGTGTACAGTAACTACACCTGTGACTGATAACCTCTCAGTTCTCGTGTGTACAGTAACTACACCTGTGACTGATAACCTCTCAGTTCTCGTGTGTACAGTAACTACACCTGTGACTGATAACCTCTCAGTTCCCGTGTGTACAGTAACTACACCTGTGACTGATAACCTCTCAGTTCTCGTGTGTACAGTAGCTACACCTGTGACTGATAACCTCTCAGTTCTCGTGTGTACAGTAACTACACCTGTGACTGATAACCTCTCAGTTCTCGTGTGTACAGTAGCTACACCTGTGACTGATAACCTCTCAGTTCTCGTGTGTACAGTAACTACACCTGTGACTGATAACCTCTCAGTTCCCGAGTGTACGGTAGCTACACCTGTGACTGATAACCTCTCAGTTCTCGTGTGTACAGTAACTACACCTGTGACTGATAACCTCTCAGTTCCCGTGTGTACAGTAACTACACCTGTGACTGATAACCTCTCAGTTCCCGTGTGTACAGTAGCTACACCTGTGACTGATAACCTCTCAGTTCTCGTGTGTACAGTAACTACACCTGTGACTGATAACCTCTCAGTTCCCGTGTGTACAGTAACTACACCTGTGACTGATAACCTCTCAGTTCTCGTGTGTACAGTAACTACACCTGTGACCGATGACCTCTCAGTTCCCGTGTGTACAGTAACTACACCTGTGACCGATGACCTCTCAGTTCTCGTGTGTACAGTAACTACACCTGTGACTGATAACCTCTCAGTTCTCGTGTGTACAGTAACTACACCTGTGACTGATAACCTCTCAGTTCCCGTGTGTACAGTAGCTACACCTGTGACTGATAACCTCTCAGTTCCCGTGTGTACAGTAACTACACCTGTGACCGATGACCTCTTACACCTCTTGCTAGAGACAGAGTAAAAAAATGCTCCTGTTAGTATTTAGTCTTGTTCAAGACGCGTATTAAACACATTACACTCAAAGGTCCAAATTCTTCTCTGCTATGCACAGGAATTTTGGCTGCTAGGTAGTACTGGTGTGCTAGGTGGTGCTGGTGCTAGGTAATGGTATGTCCTAGGTGATAGTTTTAGGTAGGTGATGATGGTGTGTACTAGGTGATGATGGTGTGTGCTAGGTGACGCTGGAGTGTAATAAATGTTGAAGAATGCTAGGTGACGCTTGAGCGCTAGGCGATGTTAGTGTGCTAGGTTATGCTGAGTGCTAGGTTATGCTGGGGGTGCTAAGTGATGCTAGAATCTATCTGGGTTTCTGTTTTCTACCTCATTAACAACGAATTACGATAGGTAAGTAATGACAATAACGATACCTCTGACCCTGAAGACTTCTTAGCAGCCACTGAGAGTCACCAGGCGAGCTGACTCCCACTGGGACACAAAGTGATCTTGTACAAGACCTGTATTAAACACGAACCTCGACGATCACGTACACTACGAATTTATTGCAAATATTCGTTACTATTGTTATTATTGCTATTGTTTATCTTATTATTAGTATCAATGTTATTGTGAGAGCACTAAATGCTTAGGGTTTATTTCTGCGTCTAGGGAATAGAACGATTTGGGAAAGGGAATCAAGCTTGATCAGAGGAAGAGTAGAGGCAGCTCTACTGTCATGGATCAAAATCCTTCACATGCATGATTGTACTCCCTGTGAAAGGAGATATAACTTAGGAAAGTTAAAGGAAGAACGAATCAGTGTTTTCACGACAGGATTTATTTAAAAACCTGGTTTATATTTATCCGTTTGTATCTGGTTTACCTCCCCACATACACAGGAGCTGTGAATCAACCCCTGTAACCACAATTAGGTGAGTACACATCATATAGAAACACAGACACCACACACACACACAGGAGCTGAGTATCGACCCCTGCAACCACAATTAGGCGAGTACAGACACATACACACAATACATACCCGCGCATGCGACCACCCACACCATTCATAACAAGCCAAGTGTCTGTCGACAAGTACCTTTGACAACTGGTAACCATCACAGCAGCAGCTGAGGCTCAACCCCTACAACCACACATAGGCGACGACATCTAGGTGAGCAAACACAATCCCTGTGGCTGTGGGCTGAGGGACTGACAACCTCAAATCTACGACTTCAAGGGTGATGGACTGATTACATCGTCTTCAAATTTCTACTGCTCCTGCCTACTTTCTGTACTCGACTGAAGAAGCCTACTGTGTAGGCGAAACGTTTCGAAATAAAGATACCTAACTGTTGCATATGTGTCTTACCTAACAACCTGTCAGTATATTTTACCATTTCGATGTTCACTGCTGTCCTGGGTTAAGGTTGCTGTTTACCATAACCTCCAAATCCTTCTTGCATTCTATACGGCTAAGTTCAACATTATTAAGCTGGTAGGTGCTGGGGTTATGGACATTTCCGAGCTTTAGAACTTTACATTTATCTACATTGAACTTCATCTGCCACTTTTCTGACCACGAATTGAGTTTTTCTAAATCCTCCTGAAGTTGTGAGACATCAACGTCTGAAACGATTATCCTACCTATCTTCGTGTCATCAGTAAATTTGCTTATATCACTAGTAATTCCCTCGTCAAAGTCGTTTATATGTATAATAAACAACAACGAGCCTAAAACTGATCCCTGCGGAACGCCACTTGTTATAGATCCCCACTCAGATTCAACCCCATTTATGCACACTCTCTGCTTCCTATTAGTGAGCCATGACTCGATCCATGACAGCATTTTTCCCCCAATGCCATGAGCTGCCACTTTCTTCAAAAGTCTTTGATGAGGTACTCTATCAAAAGCCTTACTAAAATCTAAGTAAACAATATCGAATTCTTTATCCTGATCAAAAACTTTGCTGACGAAGGTTAATAAATTAGTTAGGCAGGAACGGCCCCTGGTGAAACCATGTTGAATATTATTAATCAAATTATGCCTATCGAGATGGCTTCTTATATTATCAGCTATAATTGACTCTAGTAATTTGCCTACAATTGAGGTTAGGCTTATTGGGCGGTAATTTGACGGTAGCGACTTGTCCCCTGTTTTAAAAATAGGAGTTACATTAGCCATCTTCCACATATCAGACACTACACCTGTTTGAAGAGATAAATTAAAAATATTAGTTAAAGGTTCACAGAGTTCCACTTTACTCTCTTTAAGAACCCTTGAAAAAAGTTCATCAGGGCCCGGGGATTTGAACATTAAAATGGTATAAAATACCGACAGGTTGTTAGGTAAGACACATATGCAACAGTTAGGTATCTTTATTATGAAACGTTTCGCCTACACAGTAGGCTTCTTCAGTCGAGTACAGAAAAGTTGATAGAAGCAGAAGATACTTGAAGACGATGTAATCAGTCCATCACCCTTAAAGTTTTGAGGTGGTCAGTCCCTCAGTCTGGAGAAGAGCATTGTTCCATAGTATGAAACAATATGGAGATGAAGTGACAGGATGGAGCTTTATATAGCGCCAAGAGGTGAGACGTACTCGACTGAAGAAGCCTACTGTGTAGGCGAAACGTTTCATAATAAAGATACCTAACTGTTGCATATGTGTCTTACCTAACAGCCCGGGGATTTATTTTGCTTTAACCGGTCTATCTGTTTGATAACCATTTCGCTAGTGATTGTGATACTGCATAATTTATCATCATCTGGCCCACTTTTTTTTATTATTATCACACCGGCCGATTCCCACCAAGGCAGGGTGGCCCGAAAAAGAAAAACTTTCACCATCATTCACTCCATCACTGTCTTGCCAGAAGGGTGCTTTACACTACAGTTTTTAAACTGCAACATTAACACCCCTCCTTCAGAGTGCAGACACTGTACTTCCCATCTCCAGGACTCAAGTCCGGCCTGCCGGTTTCCCTGAACCCCTTCATAAATGTTACTTTGCTCACACTCCAACAGCACGTCAAGTATTAAAAACCATTTGTCTCCATTCACTCCTATCAAACACGCTCACGCATGCCTGCTGGAAGTCCAAGCCCCTCGCACACAAAACCTCCTTTACCCCCTCCCTCCAACCCTTCCTAGGCCGACCCCTACCCCGCCTTCCTTCCACTACAGACTGATACACTCTTGAAGTTATTCTGTTTCGCTCCATTCTCTCTACATGTCCGAACCACCTCAACAACCCTTCCTCAGCCCTCTGGACAACAGTTTTGGTAATCCCGCACCTCCTCCTAACTTCCAAACTACGAATTCTCTGCATTATATTCACACCACACATTGCCCTCAGACATGACATCTCCACTGCCTCCAGCCTTCTCCTCGCTGCAACATTCATCACCCACGCTTCACACCCATATAAGAGCGTTGGTAAAACTATACTCTCATACATTCCCCTCTTTGCCTCCAAGGACAAAGTTCTTTGTCTCCACAGACTCCTAAGTGCACCACTCACTCTTTTTCCCTCATCAATTCTATGATTCACCTCATCTTTCATAGACCCATCCGCTGACACGTCCACTCCCAAATATCTGAATACGTTCACCTCCTCCATACTCTCTCCCTCCAATCTGATATTCAATCTTTCATCACCTAATCTTTTTGTTATCCTCATAACCTTACTCTTTCCTGTATTCACCTTTAATTTTCTTCTTTTGCACACCCTACCAAATTCATCCACCAATCTCTGCAACTTCTCTTCAGAAATCTCCCAAGAGCACAGTGTCATCAGCAAAGAGCAGCTGTGACAACTCCCACTTTGTGTGTGATTCTTTATCTTTTAACTCCACGCCTCTTGCCAAGACCCTCGCATTTACTTCTCTTACAACCCCATCTATAAATATATTAAACAACCACGGTGACATCACACATCCTTGTCTAAGGCCTACTTTTACTGGGAAAAAATTTCCCTCTTTCCTACATACTCTAACTTGAGCCTCACTATCCTCGTAAAAACTCTTCACTGCTTTCAGTAACCTACCTCCTACACCATACACTTGCAACATCTGCCACATTGCCCCCCTATCCACCCTGTCATACGCCTTTTCCAAATCCATAAATGCCACAAAGACCTCTTTAGCCTTATCTAAATACTGTTCACTTATATGTTTCACTGTAAACACCTGGTCCACACACCCCCTACCTTTCCTAAAGCCTCCTTGTTCATCTGCTATCCTATTCTCCGTCTTACTCTTAATTCTTTCAATTATAACTCTACCATACACTTTACCAGGTACACTCAACAGACTTATCCCCCTATAATTTTTGCACTCTCTTTTATCCCCTTTGCCTTTATACAAAGGAACTATGCATGCTCTCTGCCAATCCCTAGGTACCTTACCCTCTTCCATACATTTATTAAATAATTGCACCAACCACTCCAAAACTATATCCCCACCTGCTTTTAACATTTCTATCTTTATCCCATCAATCCCGGCTGCCTTACCCCCTTTCATTTTACCTACTGCCTCACGAACTTCCCCCACACTCACAACTGGCTCTTCCTCACTCCTACAAGATGTTATTCCTCCTTGCCCTATACACGAAATCACAGCTTCCCTATCTTCATCAACATTTAACAATTCCTCAAAATATTCCTTCCATCTTCCCAATACCTCTAACTCTCCATTTAATAACTCTCCTCTCCTATTTTTAACTGACAAATCAATTTGTTCTCTAGGCTTTCTTAACTTGTTAATCTCACTCCAAAACTTTTTCTTATTTTCAACAAAATTTGTTGATAACATCTCACCCACTCTCTCATTTGCTCTCTTTTTACATTGCTTCACCACTCTCTTAACCTCTCTCTTTTTCTCCATATACTCTTCCCTCCTTGCATCACTTCTACTTTGTAAAAACTTCTCATATGCTAACTTTTTCTCCCTTACTACTCTCTTTACATCATCATTCCACCAATCGCTCCTCTTCCCTCCTGCACCCACTTTCCTGTAACCACAAACTTCTGCTGAACACTCTAACACTACATTTTTAAACCTACCCCATACCTCTTCGACCCCATTGCCTATGCTCTCATTAGCCCATCTATCCTCCAATAGCTGTTTATATCTTACCCTAACTGCCTCCTCTTTTAGTTTATAAACCTTCACCTCTCTCTTCCCTGATGCTTCTATTCTCCTTGTATCCCATCTACCTTTTACTCTCAGTGTAGCTACAACTAGAAAGTGATCTGATATATCTGTGGCCCCTCTATAAACATGTACATCCTGAAGTCTACTCAATCTGGCCCACTATAAAAATTAATTACTGGGATACTGTCAGTGTCTTCCTGAGTGAAAACCGAGAGAAAATAATTATTAAGAATAGAGCACATTTCATTCTCCTTGTCAGTAAGATGCCCATAGTTATTTTTAAGGGGACCTATCTTATCTCTAACTTTTGTTCTATAGACCTGGAAAAAACTTTTTGGGTTAGTTTTAGAATCCCTAACAACCTTAATTTCATAGTCCCGTTTAGCTTTCCTTATCCCCTTTCTAACGCCCCTCTTAATGTCAATATACTGATTCATAAGATGACCCCCACCTCTTTTGATGCGCCTATAAATTCCTTTCTTCTGTCCTAAAAGATATTTGAGCCTATTATTCATCCATCTGGGGTCATTTCTATTCAATCTAATTTCGTTATATGGGATAAATGTCCTTTGAGCAGCATGTATTGAATTAAGAAAGCTGTCATACTGATAGCTCTCTTCGTTACTCCAGTCTACAGATGATAAGTGTTCTCTAAGCCCATCGTAATCTGCTAAGCGAAAACCTGGGACTGTCACTGAGTTATCGCTACTATCGTACTTCCATTCAATGCTAAATGTAATTGATTTGTCGTCGCTAGCACCAAGTTCCTCTGAAATTTCTAAATTATTAACAAGGGATTCATTGTTTGCCAGAACTAAGTCAAGCAGGTTATTTTCCCTTGTAGGCTCTGTCACAAACTGCTTCAAAAAACAATCCTGAACTACTTCTAACAAGTTGGTTGATTCTAAATTCCCAGTCAAGAAATTCCAATCAATATGTCAAGAAATTCCAATCAATATGACTAAAGTTAAAGTCTCCTAGAATTACTACATTATCGTGCCTTGTGGCCTTAACAATTTCCTCCCATAGTAGTCTCCCTTGGTCCCTATCTAAGTTTGGGGGACGGTATATAACACCTAAAATCAGTTTTTCATGCCCCTCTGAAAATTCTATCCAAACAGACTCTGTATGTGTTACTTCAGACTTAATACCCGTTTTTATGCAACAGTTCAAGCGATCTCGGACATACAATGCCACCCCACCCCCCTTCCCGATACTTCTATCTACTTGGAACAATTTGAAACCCTGAATGTGACATTCAGCAGGCATGTCCCGATTTTTTGTATTAAACCACGTCTCAGTTAAGGCAAATACATCTATGTTACCTGCACTTGCAACTAGTCTCAACTCGTCCATCTTATTCCTTGCACTACGACTATTTGTGTAATATATATTTAAGGACCCTCCTTTCTCTTTTTTCTTCCTGCTGATTTCTGTTCCTCCATTATGCCTGTTACTCTCCTTATCACCTAATGCCATTGCCTTTCCTATGTTCATCAATAACTCTTCCTCATTCTGCCTATAACTGGTTTCCTTAAAACTCACATTATCGCTACACACAAAATGCATTGATTTTCCACGAAAATCCATACCACTATCTATTTCTAGTTTAAAGACCTAACTGCTCCCTCAACTGTGTTGGCCAGTGCTCTCACCCCAAACCTAGATAAGTGAACCCCATCCATGGCATACATGTCATTTCTGCCATAGAAAAGGTCCCAGTTGTCAATGTTACCGCATTTTCCTTACAGCATTTGTCCAGCCAACAATTGACACCAATTGCCCTGGACAACCATTCATTTGTAACTCCTCTCCTTGGGAAAATGCCACATATGACAGGTTTCCCACCCTTCCTCCTAATTATCTCTATTGCTGACCTGTACCTGCTAATCAGGTCCTCACTCCTACGTCTGCCAACATCGTTGCCACCAGCACCAAGACAGATAACAGGATTGCTCTCATTACCTCTCATGATGTCATCCAGATGGCTAACAATATCCTTCATTCCAGCCCCAGGAAAACACACTCTCTGCCTCCTACTTCTATCCTTCAAGCAGAATGCCCTATCCATGTACCTAATCTGGCTATCCCCAACAACAACAATGTTTTTACCTTCCTTGGCGTCATCCATCGTGATGCTCCCAGTAGTCGACTCACATTCGTCAGGTAGCACTACACCTTCACTTGTGGAATTCGTCAAGACCTTCTCGATGGGTTTCGTTGGGGTTTCTAGGGATGTCTCATTCACGTCAGACAATGCTTCCTTGGTGCTCATTGTGACATTCCCAGTAGAACACCCACATTCGTCAAGTAGCACCGAAAATGGGTTGGAAGTTTCCACAGTAGTATTCTGGGTCCTCATTGTTTCTGCCTCTCCAACAGTCTTCTTGATCCTCAGCCTGGTTCCATGTTGCCCAGCCGCTGACCAAGTTCCCCTCTTAACCTGGAGACTCACAACAGGAGGATTACTTCGAATCCTCTTGTTCTCCGTTAATCGCCGTATCTCCTGCTTAGCAACCCTAAGCTCTTCTTTCAGCTGCTGGTAAAGTTGCTCAAGAGAGGGCATCCTGGTTCAGAATCACAGAGAGCACACAAACAGGTCTTCACAGAGCTAAGTACACGTCACCACTCAAGCTAAGTACACGTCACCACTCAAGCTAAGTACACGTCACCACTCAAGCTAAGTACACGTCACCACTCAAGCTAAGTACACGTCACCACTGTGCTAAATACACGTCACCACTCAGCTAAGTACACATCACCACACAACGAAGGGTTCCCCAAGGATCATTACTTGGATCATTACTGTTCTCAGTAATATAATAACGAAGGGTTCCCCAAGGATAGTACTTGGATCATTACTGTACTTAGTAATATAACAACGAAGGGTTCCCCAAGGATCATTACTTGGATCATTACTGTACTCAGTAATATAACAACGAAGAGTTCCCCAAGGATCATTACTTGGATCATTACTGTACTCAGTAATATAACAACGAAGGGTTCCCCAAGGATAGTACTTGGATCATTACTGTTCTCAGTAATATAATAACGAAGGGTTCCCCAAGGATAGTACTTGGATCATTACTGTTCTCAGTAATATAATAACGAAGGGTTCCCCAAGGATCATTACTTGGATCATTACTGTTCTCAGTAATATAACAACGAAGGGTTCCCCAAGGATAGTACTTGGATCATTACTGTACTCAGTAATATAACAACGAAGGGTTCCCCAAGGATCATTACTTGGATCATTACTGTACTCAGTAATATAACAACGAAGAGTTCCCCAAGGATAGTACTTGGATCATTACTGTTCTCAGTAATATAACAACGAAGGGTTCCCCAAGGATCATTACTTGGATCATTACTGTACTCAGTAATATAACAACGAAGGGTTCCCCAAGGATAGTACTTGGATCATTACTGTTCTCAGTAATATAACAACGAAGGGTTCCCCAAGGATCATTACTTGGATCATTACTGTACTCAGTAATATAACAACGAAGAGTTCCCCAAGGATAGTACTTGGATCATTACTGTTCTCAGTAATATAACAACGAAGGGTTCCCCAAGGATCATTACTTGGATCATTACTGTACTCAGTAATATAACAACGAAGAGTTCCCCAAGGATAGTACTTGGATCATTACTGTTCTCAGTAATATAACAACGAAGGGTTCCCCAAGGATCATTACTTGGATCATTACTGTACTCAGTAATATAACAACGAAGAGTTCCCCAAGGATAGTACTTGGATCATTACTGTTCTCAGTAATATAACAACGAAGGGTTCCCCAAGGATCATTACTTGGATCATTACTGTACTCAGTAATATAACAACGAAGGGTTCCCCAAGGATCATTACTTGGATCATTACTGTACTCAGTAATATAACAACGAAGGGTTCCCCAAGGATCATTACTTGGATCATTACTGTACTCAGTAATATAACAACGAAGGGTTCCCCAAGGATCATTACTTGGATCATTACTGTACTCAGTAATATAACAACGAAGGGTTCCCCAAGGATCATTACTTGGATCATTACTGTACTCAGTAATATAACAACGAAGGGTTCCCCAAGGATCATTACTTGGATCATTACTGTACTCAGTAATATAACAACGAAGGGTTCCCCAAGGATCATTACTTGGATCATTACTGTACTCAGTAATATAACAACGAAGGGTTCCCCAAGGATCATTACTTGGATCATTACTGTACTCAGTAATATAACAACGAAGAGTTCCCCAAGGATCATTACTTGGATCATTACTGTACTCAGTAATATAACAACGAAGGGTTCCCCAAGGATCATTACTTGGATCATTACTGTACTCAGTAATATAACAACGAAGAGTTCCCCAAGGATAGTACTTGGATCATTACTGTTCTCAGTAATATAACAACGAAGGGTTCCCCAAGGATCATTACTTGGATCATTACTGTACTCAGTAATATAACAACGAAGGGTTCCCCAAGGATCATTACTTGGATCATTACTGTACTCAGTAATATAACAACGAAGGGTTCCCCAAGGATCATTACTTGGATCATTACTGTACTCAGTAATATAACAACGAAGGGTTCCCCAAGGATCATTACTTGGATCATTACTGTACTCAGTAATATAACAACGAAGAGTTCCCCAAGGATCATTACTTGGATCATTACTGTACTCAGTAATATAACAACGAAGGGTTCCCCAAGGATCATTACTTGGATCATTACTGTACTCAGTAATATAACAACGAAGGGTTCCCCAAGGATCATTACTTGGATCATTACTGTACTCAGTAATATAACAACGAAGAGTTCCCCAAGGATCATTACTTGGATCATTACTGTACTCAGTAATATAACAACGAAGGGTTCCCCAAGGATCATTACTTGGATCATTACTGTACTCAGTAATATAACAACGAAGAGTTCCCCAAGGATCATTACTTGGATCATTACTGTACTCAGTAAATGTAAATGGCTTGTTAAACTGGACTGAATCATATGATTCGTTGATTTGATGTGATTCAGTACTGACAAGATGAAAAAATAAGACGCCTGTGTAATAATTGGTTATCTTATGAGAGAAATACTCTTATTTTATCTCACGAATACAGTGAAACAGAACACTGGAGATAAGAGAAGAAATAGTCTCAGGAATACAGTGAAACGGAACACTGGAGACAAGAGAAGAAATAGTCTCAGGAATACAGTGAAACGGAACACTGGAGACAAGAGAAGAAATAGTCTCAGGAATACAGTGAAACGGAACACTGGAGACAAGAGAAGAAATAGTCTCAGGAATACAGTGAAACGGAACACTGGAGACAAGAGAAGAAATAGTCTCACGAATACAGTGAAACAGAACACTGGAGATAAGAGAAGAATTAGTTTAGGGGCGGCTTGAGGGACTGACTTCCTCCAACCAAGCCTCAGGGACTGATGATGGCAAAAACTACTTTTATTTTCTGTTAATATTATATTAGTTTGAAAAAGAATACAAACCATACCACGGGCGGGGATTGAACTCGTGGAAAGTCGTAAAATGACTCACGAAATCGTAATGACACGATTGCAAACAAGCCATACGACGGGTGGGGTGTTGTGACTCTCTGACCGCGGGTTCTAACCCCACCCGTGGTATGGTTTGTTTACAATCTTGTCATTACAATTTCCTGAGTTCTGAAGAAGCCTGTCGTACAGGCGAAACATTTTGGTATTAAAGACGCCCATTATTTTTAAATGACGTAAAGGCAACAAGCCAAGAGAATAGACACAGGTTCTTGGAAGATCTGAACAGGTTGTCGGAAAGGTTAAACTAGTGGTTGCTCGAGTTCAACCCTAATAAGTGAAAGGGAATGAATACTGGGGATGGAGACAGACTCGGAATAAATTCGAAGAGACGATAAACTACAAATATTTCTTAATGATCGCAGGTAAAATATCGCTAGAGGAGGTACACTTAAGATTTTGTACCAAAAGAACCTTAGAAAACTTACCTGACCTTATCATAACAAGCACAATTTAGTCTAATCCTTAAATCTTAAGTTACATTCACTTGTTAGACGAAGAATGAGGGGAGACCTGATCGAAGTGTATAAGTGGAAGATAGGCATTAATAAAGGGTATATTAATAAGGTCTTGAGGATGTCTCTCCAAGAGAGAACCCGCAGTAATGGATTTAAATTAGACAAGTTTAGATTTAGAAAGGACATAGGAAAGTATTGGTTTGGAAATAGGGTAGTTGATGAGTGGAACAGTCTACCTAGTTGGGTTATTGAGGCTAGGACTTTGGGTAGTTTCAAATTTAGGTTGGATAAGTACATGAGTGGGAGGGGTTGGATTTGAGTGAGACTTTCACATCAGAGCTTATTTCTTGGGTGGCATTGAAAATTGGGTTGGTCAAATGTTTTGTTAGTGGGATGAATTGTAAAGGACCTGCCTAGTATGGGCCAACAGGCCTCCTGCAGTGTTCCTCCTTTCTTATGTTCTTATGTTCTTATGTATGCAATGTTAGCTAATCTAAGAACTGCAGTCTGAAACCATGGTAAGAAAAAAGTTTTGGACACTTTACACGACATTACGTCGCACCTATCATGGAGTACGCAGCACCAGCATCGAGCCCCAGCACGCTTACACTTCTACGATACCTTTAAAAGGTTTACAGGTTAACAGAATGACAGATATCAGAGCTGAGAGCACTGAGTTATAAAATGAGACTAAAGGAACGGAACCTGATGACTTCAGAAGGAAGGGCAGACATGATTACAACATACATTATACTCAGTGGAATTGACAAAGCAGAGAGGTAGCGATGGGTAATATATAATAATAATAATAATAAGAACAATAATAATAATAATAATAATAATAATAATAATAATAATAATAATAATAATAATAATAATAATAATAATAATAATATTTCTACATGTACAAGGTATACAAGTACATGTACAAGGTATACAAGTACATGTACAAGGTATACAAGTACATGTACAAGGTATACAAGTACATGTACAAGGTATACAAGTACATGTACAAGGTATACAAGTACATATACAAGGTATACAAGTACATGCACAAGGTATACGAGTACATGTACAAGGTATACAAGTACATGTACAAGGTATACAAGTACATGTAAAAGGTATACAAGTACATGTACAAGGTATACCAGTACATGTACAAGGTATACAAGTATATGTACAAGGTATACAAGTACATGCACAAGGTATACAAGTACATGTACAAGGTATACAAGTACATGTACAAGGTATACCAGTACATGCTCAAGGTATACAAGTACATGCACAAGGTATACAAGTACATGTACAAGGTATACAAGTACATGTACAAGGTATACAAGTAAATGCCTTGAATCAGCACTGATCGCTGTTTCGAATACAATTAAACAAAACGGCAGCTTCACCATCTCCGAAGTCTTAGCAAGAATCCTCCTGAAAACAGTAAACCCTGCCATCACATAGTCTCTCCTGTTATACTACACAAAGCACAGAGAGTGAACACTGAAACAAGCTGCCTCTTTCCAGTCTATATTTGTCCAACCTATTTTTATGTTACCCAAGTAATAGCTTTTATATCCTTTTACTCATGTACGAATTAATTGCTTTTGTCACTACCACTACTACTACTACTACTACTACTACTACTACTACTACTACCACTACTACTACTACTACTACTACTACTACCACTAGTGAACATCGGAATGGTACCTCACTAGTATTCACCTCACTCTGAGCCTTTATATACCCTCTGTGTCCATGTATTGTTTGTAATGGCTTGATAAAGCTCCTGGAGAGCGAAACGTTGCCACAATAAATGTCACATTAGTTGCACTTGTGTCCTTTTACTTTATATACCAGTACATGTACAAGGTATACAAGTACATGTACAAGGTATACAAGTACATGCACAAGGTATACGAGTACATGTACAAGGTATACAAGTACATGTACAAGGTATACAAGTACATGTACAAGGTATATAAGTACATATACAAGGTATACAAGTACATGCACAAGGTAAACGAGTACATGTACAAGGTATACAAGTACATGTACAAGGTATACAAGTACATGCACAAGGTATATAAGTACATGTACAAGGTATACAAGTACATGTACAAGGTATACAAGTACATGTACAAGGTATACAAGTACATGTACAAGGTATACAAGTACATGTACAAGGTATACAAGTACATGCACAAGGTATACAAGTACATGCACAAGCTACACAAGTACATGTACAAGGTATACAAGTACATGCTCAAGGTATACAAGTACATGCACAAGGTATACAAGTACATGTACAAGGTATACAAGTACATGTACAAGGTATACAAGTACATGTACAAGGTATAAAAGTACATGTACAAGGTATACAAGTACATGTAAAAGGTATACAAGCACATGTACAAGGTATACAAGTACATGTACAAGGTATACCAGTACATGTACAAGGTATACAAGTACATGTACAAGGTATACAAGTACATGTACAAGGTATACAAGTACATGTACAAGGTATACCAGTACATGTACAAGGTATACAAGTACATGTACAAGGTATACAAGTACATGTACAAGGTATACCAGTACATGCACAAGGTATACGAGTACATGTACAAGGTATACAAGTACATGTACAAGGTATACAAGTACATGTACAAGGTATATAAGTACATGTACAAGGTATACAAGTATATGCACAAGGTATACGAGTACATGTACAAGGTATACAAGTACATGTACAAGGTATACAAGTACATGCACAAGGTATATAAGTACATGTACAAGGTATACAAGTACATGTACAAGGTATACAAGTACATGTACAAGGTATACAAGTACATGTACAAGGTATACAAGTACATGTACAAGGTATACAAGTACACGTACAAGGTATACCAGTACATGCACAAGGTATACAAGTACATGTACAAGGTATACAAGTACATGTTCAAGGTATACAAGTACATGTACAAGGTATACAAGTACAAGTACAAGGTATACAAGTACATGTACAAGGTATACAAGTACATGTACAAGGTACACAAGTACATGTACAAGGTATACAAGTGCATGTACAAGGTATACAAGTACATGTACAAGGTATACAAGTACATACACAAAGTATACAAGTACATGTACAAGGTATACAAGTACATGTACAAGGTATACAAGTACATGCACAAGGTATACCAGTACATGCACAAGGTATACAAGTACATGTACAAGGTATACAAGTACATGTTCAAGGTATACAAGTACATGTACAAGGTATACAAGTACAAGTACAAGGTATACAAGTACATGTACAAGGTATACAAGTACATGTACAAGGTATACAAGTACATGTACAAGGTATACAAGTGCATGTACAAGGTATACAAGTACATGTACAAGGTATACAAGTACATACACAAAGTATACAAGTACATGTACAAGGTATACAAGTACATGTACAAGGTATACAAGTACATGCACAAGGTATACAAGTACATGTACAAGTTATACAAGCACATGTACATTGTATACAAGTACATGCACAAGATATACAAGTACATGTACAAGGTATACAAGTACATGCACAAGGTATACAAGTACATGTACAAGGTATACAAGTACATTTACAAGGTATACAAGTACATGTACAAGGTATACAAGTACATGTACAAGGTATACAAGTACATGTTCAAGGTATACAAGTACATGTACAAGGTATACTAGTACATGTACAAGGTATACAAGTACATGTACAAGGTATACAAGTACATGTACAAGGTATACAAGTACATGTACAAGGTATACAAGTACATGTACAAGGTATACAAGTACATGCTCAAGGTATACAAGTACATGTACAAGGTATACAAGTACACGTACAAGGTATACCAGTATATGCACAAGGTATACAAGTACATGTACAAGGTATACAAGTACATGTTCAAGGTATACAAGTACATGTACAAGGTATACTAGTACATGTACAAGGTATACAAGTACATGTACAAGGTATACAAGTACATGTACAAGGTATACCAGTATATGCACAAGGTATACAAGTACATGTACAAGGTATACAAGTACATGTACAAGGTATACAGACCATAACTGACATCAGTGACATACTACTATATAGAAAGTCTCTTGTTATGCTGAGCATTTCCCGCAAATTAGGTCAGTTTTGTCCCAGGATGTGACCCACACCAGTCCTCTAACACCCAGGATGTGACCCACACCAGTCCACTAACACCCAGGATGTGACCCACACCAGTCCACTAACACCCAGGATGTGAACCACACAAGTCCACTAACACCCAGGATGTGACCCACACCAGTCCACTAACACCCAGGACGTGACCCACACCAGTCCACTAACTCCCAGGACGTGACCCACTCCAGTCCACTAACACCCAGGA